>NC_079168.1:41110127-41245127 GCF_947568905.1 Ostrea edulis
GCCTTTGAGCAGGGGTGGATCTTTATTGTGCCACACCTGCTGTGACACAGGACCTCGGTATTTGAAATTTCATTCGAAGGATCGCCCCATTTCGCCGCCTTTTACGACGGTACTGAGGACCTATTCTAACCCGGATCCCCACGGGATCAACAACTGGTGACGCGTTGAGTAATGCAAGTAATTGTTTAGAAAATATCACTTTCCTCCTTAATATAAAAATACATACACATATGTGATGAGTATTGATATAAGATAAATAGAATAACTACATTTTTCAAACTTGAAAATTCACAATTTAAACAAGTGCTTCAGGCTGAAAATTAACAATTCAAACGACTGAATCAGCTGCAATGGGTTTTTTTGTGTTTGATTTGCAGTTTTCACATGTTACTGTTTACGTGTATCATAATTATTTGTTAAATATACATTGTACACAATGCCTGAATATACAGAGGAAACAAAATAAAAATTACGAAGTTGGACGGTCGATAAATGTTTGTACCTCAGTCGACTGACTAAAATGCCTCTTCATATCTTGATGTAATTTTGCCTTGCACCAATTGTCAATTAAACTATTATTTGAAAGGGACGAGTCTTTGTCTGAAGACCCGCAGTGAGCCCTATATTTTGATCACGTAAATAGAGTAATCCGTAGTCAAATTCAGTGTGTAAAGAACAGCTTAACAATCAATATGAAACACGTCAGACAGCATTTGACCCAATGATATGTTGTATTGGCAAACTAGATAATTTTAACGACCATAGACGTAAACGAGTATTTTTCAAATCCTGAGAATCAAACAATAAAGAACAACGTAGAATATTACATTTAGATTACCTACTATCAAGTTCTGCTGCGTAATCGTCACTGACACAGCGATAATATTCAATTCTGCAAAATAGAGCTGAAGTACTAGAAGGTTAATCTTCACAAACTGTCGATGTCGATGTACTGTGTTTATTGTATTGTTCCGTGCGATAATTTTTTTGTACAAATAATGGTTATAAATGCAAGAAAGAAGTATGACTTACCTTACAGCCGAATTACAAGCGACGATTATCGACTACCCCGGGCGTTCAAAGCTATTTCCCCGTTCTTTTTAGCGACGTAAGTAACCATTGTAAACGGTGAGTATGTCCCCATATCTTTGGTTGTCGCTATGGAATCACATATATCAACAAGAGGTCCATGGGCTACATCGCTCACTTGAGTCACCTTGGCCCATATTTAAAGATTTCCCCTACATATTCGCATGTAAAACTGTGATCCTTATTGTGGCTCCAACCTCTCCCCAGGGGCCATGACTTGTACAAACTTGAACCTGAACTATGTCAGGAAGCTTTTATGTAAATTTCAGCTCTTCTGGCCCAGTGGTTCTTGAGAAGATTTCTAAATGACCCCATCCTATTTTTGTGATAATCTCCCCTTTAAAGGGGGCATGGTCCTTAATTTGAAGAAACGTGAAAGCCCTTCACCCAAGGATGCTTTTGGCCAAGTTTGGTTATAATTGGCTTAGTGGTTCTGGAGAAGAAGTCGAAAATGTAAAAAGTTTACAGACAGACGTACGGACGGACAACAGGCGATCAGAAAAGCTCACTTGAGCTAAAGGCTCAGGTGAGCTAAAACTACATATAAATACACCTAGCACTACAACTACACTAATCTACAAATGTATCTACACAGCAAACTACGTTTTTGGTTTTAGGCTTGCCAATCAATGTTAAAAGCGGAGCGAGACAGGTCATGTCCTATTCGTCTACAGAGTAATCGCGGTTGAGATTCGGCTCGGCTGAATATTTTGACTGACGCCTTCACCGAATCTCGGAGCAGTCTTTCATAATTCATGTCTGGAAATTTACTTTCAGCTTCAGCCAGTTCTAGCAATTAATGTGCACTTAGGTGACACTGCTGTTTGCTTCAAATAAGTGATTTAACTGTTAAACTAACTCTCTATCACTATTAATGCTGTATTACTTACCATTTAGGTATAAAAAATCCCAAAATGAAAAAGGCACTACATTTTCCGTTCAAATGAAGATTTCCATGGCACAAAATCTTTTACCTCCTGGAATTGAAGAATTCCTATAGTCTGCTTTGTCTAGTTACTGATACATCGTATCTCTACAAAGCTACTTGCATTTCGCTAATTCAAAAAACAAACTATAGTAACTCTTCAATTTTGGGAGATAAAATATTGCGCCACAGAAGTCTTCATTTGAACGGAAAAATCAGTGATGGTTTATTTTGTGGAATTTACATATTTAGACGGTAAGTAATACAGCATTAATAGTGATAGAGAGTTAGTTTAACAGTCAAATCACTTAGTTGAAGCAAACAGCAGTGTCATCTAAGTGCACATTAATTGCTAGAACTGACTGAAGCTGAAAGTAAATTTCCAGACATGAATTATGAAGGACTGCTCCGAGATTCGGTGAAGGCGTCAGTCTAAATATTCAGCCAAGCCGAATCTCAGCCGAGATTAGTCCACAGAGCTGATCCACAATGATAATAGATTAACTCAGGTGGAAGGAGTTAACCATATTACGTTGATAAATAGTAAAGTTTATAATAAAAATAATATATGTATATAAATGACCAATATAAAAATAAAGTATATAATAAAAAAAATAAAAACATTTAAAAGAAAAAGAACAAGTTTAAATAAATAAACAATGTGGACCAACTAAAAAAACCCACCCAAAACAAAAACCCAAAGAATAAGCAACCTAGGAAATCGAATCAACATCAGACATTCCCGTACTGATCATGTCTAGGGTAGATGTGTAAGAAAAACCCACAGAACCACGGAAACTGATAAATGAGTTTTACATGTACACATAAGCAATTGGTTATGAAGGTCATAGCAAAAACAAAAAAAAAACAAAAAAAAAGAAGGGGGGGGGGTGATTCTGTAAACAGAGAATTGAAAAAAAAAGTTTAAATATGGTCACAGTACCACTGTACGGGACATGATCAGACGAGTAGGCCTAGATGAAGCTCAAAATCTAGTAAGGGTTTAAATAGCCCGTATTCATCCTGGTGAAGTCTGTAGATCTGTTGATACCTAATCCGAGATTCCTCTGACTCTTACCCCCGCTTTTATATTTGACATGTGCGGGGGAGAGTCAGAGCGGACTCCATATTGAAAAGTGGGAATTCAGCGACACCAGCTGGTGTCGCTGCTTTACCTACCTCTTACAACTTTATTTCGCGGATCTATCTTCCAAGACGTGAGAATTCAGTTAACGGAAGATAAATCTATGCAAGGTAGATCATGATTAATACGATGCTATCGCCGTTTAAACGGCCCTAACACCGACAAATGGAGCATCATTTGAATTAGGTCGCCGCCTCGCCATTTGATTTCTTTGCGCATGACGTCAGCACATGTAAACACAAAATTCCATCGTTTAAACGGCGATAGCATCGTATTAATCATGATGTATTTGTAGAATAATCTTCCGATAACTGAATCCTCGCGTCTTGGAAGATGGGTCCGCGAAATAAAGTTGTAAGAGGTAGGTAAAGCAGAGACACCAGCTGGTGTCGCTGAATTCCCACTTTTCAATATGGAGTCCGCTCTGACTCTCCCCCGCAGAAGTCACAAAATAAAAGCGGGGTTAAGAGTCAGAGGAATCTCGGATCAGTTGATACCATGCGGTTCGAATGACTTCAACCTGTGAATCCAGAATTTTTCCTTCTGCTTTAAATTTCTTTCGGTATCTGACCAACTTGGGTCATGATCAATAACCAACGCCCCCATGGAGAAATGTCAAACAATCTGATTTCATAATTCATAAAATACTTGTTTGCAAAAACCCCTAGGGGGTCCCCCATTACCTTTACTAGCCCATGGTCTAATACAAGGGTTAGAAGAGGAATACAACGAACCCCAGCAATGGTGATGTCTACAAATGAGTGAAAAACTCGAGAGAGTCCCTCAATATTCAATCAATCAATAAAATACAATTACATGAAATTAAATAACAGTATGACATAAATTCTAATATCTGTAAAATTATCAAACTAAAACACTATACATGTACATGTAAATAAGACTGATAGCTAAAAGTTTTAATTTTGATTTTATTTCATAAGTTTTACTAGGCCTATTAGAATATGAAAATAACAGATACTGACCATTGACGAACACCCACCCCCCTCCCTGGTACTACGTGCCTGTATTGCCATGACAACCAGTGGCGAATTTTCAAATTTACGGTAAATTGTGGTCTCTTGTTTAGAAAAATGTAAAGGATAAAAGTAACAATAATTTCTTTCACTTTCGGAGAAATAAATGACAATTTTTTTTCATTTACTGAATTACTTTTATTGGGAGAACCTTTTTTGTTCATAAAAAACCCTTTAAAAAATTTGTCATTTTACTAATTTCACCGTTTTAAAATGACAGAAAATCGTAAAAATTACTACATAGGAGACATATTTCAAGCCCTGTAAAATCCAAGAGCTTCAGAGGGCTTCACCCCCCTGGGCCTGGGGGCCCCAAGGCTGCCCCCAGACCTCCTACCTTATAAAGTTGCACCCCCCTTAATCGCAATTCCTGGATCCACCCCTGATAGCCCGTTAATATTTAAACTTAACCAGAAAAAATTTGTAATTGTGCTTGTTCAATCAATACAATACATGTATGAAGAACGACCATTTTAATTCTGGAGGATATTCATCTGTTTCACAATGTGAGCGACCAATGTTCACTTCAGTGATGTAGTGGCTAGTTGTATTCGGGAAAAGAGTACCAATTCATTTCGCATAGACCTCAATGTTAACCTTTGGCCCTCTCACTAATTAACTATATCGATTTTAAACAAATGACCGCAAACATTTCAAAGTTCATTCCAAGTGTTGATAAAAATTGACAAAAAATATATAGGGTCCCGTGCCTTTTATAGGCCATATTTGTAATTTTTTTTTTACAACACATAGCAATCTGCAGTAAATTACACACTTCATTTTAAGCACACCCCTACCATGGTAATTTCCTCAGTCATTTCTCGATTTTGTGCGATAATTTTTCATCCTGACAATTAATTTGAACCTCTATAATATTTCTTTCAATTCCAAATAATTTCACTCTTGATATTAGCCAATCACGCAACACCTAGACATTTATACCTCCGCTCAATCTTGGGTAAACTCCGTCCGGGTTACGCATACGGGGGTTTGGTACTCTCATTCCATTCGGCGTGTCAGAGCGTCCCAATTTTTCTTTAGAAAATTTATCGCTTATTTTTAATCTTACGTTTCGGAATCGATATTTCACCAGAAATCGCACGTGGTGAGGTCACAATAGGGGTAGTTTTAATATATATACACAGGCACTTGAGGCATGATGAATCATGCAACACCCCCCTAATCTTTTACATACGTTTTTTTTTTTTTTTTACTCTCGCATCATGGATAAATAATTTAATGAAAACAGTTATCCACCTTGGATTCAATATTTTGACACATATAATTGATTATTCATACATAACTTAGACTTTTGAAATAATTAATGGTCAAAAAGATTTCTTTATAATAACTATTGAAAAAGACTCTGACAAAATTTATGTTCCTGACATGCATAAATCTTATTAAATCATTGACTTTGCCAAATCATATGACGTCACAGGAGGGTGGAACAACGTTAACACGTGTGTTGTTATGGTTATAAATAGTTTTATGTTCGTTTGGGTGAAACGTATGGTGGTATATTTCTACCTTCTATTTGCAAATTATTTTTCTATAGATTATGTCGACATGCAACATAGATATGTAATTACGCAAGAATATATAATCAGATAAGAATTTGAAAATTTTCAAAAATTATCAAGTAGGAAGAATTGTTTAAGCATGTCTCCCCTTCCATTTTTCATAGTTTTAAAAAACATTTTTAGGGATCATCTGTACAGTGGAAAATTAAGACTTACGGTACATAACATTCGCCTATATGTATATGAAATTCAAACAAGAAACAGTGTTGTGAACATATGGTAGTAAATTAAACTTGCCAAGAAACCAAATATCAAAGGCCTATGTCAAAAGACAAAAAGAAAAGCCCAAACAATTCTATTAATTGACCTTTACATAAAAGGTCAAGGGTCATCAAAAATGATACGCGACAGTCTTATATCATGGGATACCCACATACCAAATATCAAAGGCCTATGTCAAAGGACAAAAAAATTATGGCCCGGACAAACTTTGTTTGCCCAACTATCTATTTTGTATTGCTTGTAGGAGTTATGAGATTGATCACTGTTCGTTATCTTCACCTTGCATATGAGAAGCGGAAGAAGAAGAATTCACACTGAAACAATGTTCCCCTTCTGGGAAGGAGACATAAATACCGCCCACATGTGATTTTCAACATGAAAGGAGTAAGCATCCCCTGTCGACCTGTCACACACGCCGTGAGCCCAATATGTTCATCAGGTAAACGGAGTTGTCCTTAGTCAAAACCAATGAGCCGAGAACGGCCTAATAATCGGTATGAAACACGTCAGACAGCATTTGACCCAATGATAGGTTGTATTGACAAACTAGATCATTATATCGACCATAGAATTTACGAAATGCTGACTTTAAACGAGACGTTACTAGTTTACTAGTAAGGCCGTGGGGATCCGGGTTAGAATAGGTTCTCATTTCCCCATGCGTGTCGTAAGAGGCGATTAAATGGGGCGGTCCTTCAGATGAGACCGCAAAAACCGAGGTCCGTGTCACAGCAGGTGTGGCACGATAAAAGTCCCTCCCTGCTCAAATGCCGTAAGGGTCGAGCACAGGCCTAGTGAATTTTGCAGCCCTTCACCGGCAATGGTGACGTCTCCATACGAGTGAAAACTCTCAAACTTTCTCAAAAGTTAAACAATCAATCAATCATACCGATTGTTAGGCCGTTCTTGGCAAACTGATTTTGACTACGGATTACTCCGTTTACCTGATCAAGATATAGGGCTCAAGCCAGTCACGGTGGGTGTGACCGGTCGACAGGTGATGCTTACTCCTTATATGCACCTGATCCCACCTCTGGGATATCCAGGGTCAGTGTTTATGTTGTATTTGTGTTATGAGGCCACTGTTCGTTATCTTCACCTTTCACAATGTAGATAAAATAGCTTTACACGTGTGCACAGCCGATGCAGGGAGGGGTCGTTATCGTATTAACGCCTGTCGCAACACGGGACCTGGGATTTTCCTGTGCTGATATTGTTTTGTATGCCTTTGAAGATTTTTCACTCATATTGAGACGTCACCAGTTGTAGCCACAGTAGGTGAAGTGCCACAAATTTAGACCTATGCATAGCCGTTATAAACGATCAAGGCCGGAGCAGTGTTAGTTTTTTTTGTACGTGCCAACGTCCGTCGCGACCTCCGATTTGACGTTATTTTCGAAAGACCCTTGACTCTCACCGCTAAATGCTGATCGTTTAGTAAAGGAACAATCACTACTTAGGTTTAAGCAGGACTCAAACTCACGACCTTCCGATCACGAAGCGAACGCTCTAGATACCACGACCGGTCGGTTCGCTTTGAGAATGGACAAATTCTGTCTCTTTATATTGAAGACTTGTAGTTACTGATCAAGGTCGAGTTTTATTATACCCCCCGAACAAATCACTCTGTCTGTCCGTCCATCTGTCTGTGCAGATTCGTGTCCGGGCCATAACCCTTTTGTTCTTTGACTTAGGCATATCATATTTGGCACACAGGTGGATCACCATGAGACGATGTATCGAGTACCTTCATGACCTCTATATGACCTTGACCTCAAGGTCAAAATTAAAGGATTTTTTTTACAATGGATTTGTGTCCGGGCCATAACTTTGTTCTTTGACATAGGCATATCATATTTGACATGAGTGTATCACCATGAGATGATGTGTCATGTACCTTTATGACCTCTATATGACCTTGAACTTTGACCTCAAGGTCAAAATTGATTATAGGGTTTTGACATAGTATACCATAAGACATGGGTGTATCACCATGAGACTATTTGCCTTGTACATTCATGACCTCTTTATGACCTTGACTTTTGATCTCAAGGTCAAAATTATAGGTTTATGCCATGGATTTGTGTTTGGTTATATCTTCCATTTTCTTCTACAAAGGCATACCATATTTTTACACTCAGGAAAGAGGTAATTTATACCTATTAACAACACCCTTTGGGAGATTGGGGTAAGCGGGGGGTATTCTTAGTGAGCATTGTTCACAGTACCTCTTGTTTCGATTAGTTTTAGCTAAAGTTAACTAAATGGGCAAATTCTGATGCTCTTTATGCAAGGTGAAGATAACGAACAGTGATCAATCTCATAACTCCCACAAGCAATACAAAATAGATAGTTGGGCAAACACGGACCCCTGGACACACCAGAGGTGGGATCAGGTGCCTAGGAGGAGTAAGCATCCCCTGATGACCGGTCACACCCGCCGTGAGCCCCATATCCTGATCAGGTAAACGGAGTTATCCGCAGTCAAATCAGTGTGTCAAGAACGGCTTAACAATCGGTATGAAACACGTCAGACAGCATTTGACCCAATGCGAGGTTGTATTGACGAACTAGATCGTTATAACGACCATAGAATTTGCGAAATGCTGACTTCAATCGAGACTGTTGAAATCCCTGTACCATCAACTTGTTTGTCAGTAGCTTACCTCGATTTAAAAACTGACTATACCCAGAACAAGCTCTTGCTATATAGTTGATAAGCAGACTCTTAGTGTGTCGCTCTAGAATTTTATCATACAGACTCACTTTCGTTAGTAATTTTAAAAATGTTACCATTATAAACTCCAATTTGCACTACCATATCCTTAAAATTTAATTCCATAATTATTCCATCACAATGGAATCAAGAAAACCAAAGTATCAATATAAATATTCTATTTTGGTTTCATTTGCATATTTTCAAACCTTTGATTTTTTAAACATTTCAAACTTCACTACCAACGGAACATTCCTGTCATAAATAGTGACACATCTTGTTCGCTTGTTTTTAGTTCCGTCAAGAATTACCCACTCAGCTTTAGGTGAAGGGCCGTAGCAATGAGGGATCTTTATTGTGTCAACGCATGTTTTTTTTTTTTACTCTCGCATCATGGATAAATAATTTAATGAAAACAGTTATCCACCTTGGATTCAATATTTTGACACATATAATTGATTATTCATACATAACTTAGACTTTTGAAATAATTAATGGTCAAAAAGATTTCTTTATAATAACTATTGAAAAAGACTCTGACAAAATTTATGTTCCTGACATGCATAAATCTTATTAAATCATTGACTTTGCCAAATCATATGACGTCACAGGAGGGTGGAACAACGTTAACACGTGTGTTGTTATGGTTATAAATAGTTTTATGTTCGTTTGGGTGAAACGTATGGTGGTATATTTCTACCTTCTATTTGCAAATTATTTTTCTATAGATTATGTCGACATGCAACATAGATATGTAATTACGCAAGAATATATAATCAGATAAGAATTTGAAAATTTTCAAAAATTATCAAGTAGGAAGAATTGTTTAAGCATGTCTCCCCTTCCATTTTTCATAGTTTTAAAAAACATTTTTAGGGATCATCTGTACAGTGGAAAATTAAGACTTACGGTACATAACATTCGCCTATATGTATATGAAATTCAAACAAGAAACAGTGTTGTGAACATATGGTAGTAAATTAAACTTGCCAAGAAACCAAATATCAAAGGCCTATGTCAAAAGACAAAAAGAAAAGCCCAAACAATTCTATTAATTGACCTTTACATAAAAGGTCAAGGGTCATCAAAAATGATACGCGACAGTCTTATATCATGGGATACCCACATACCAAATATCAAAGGCCTATGTCAAAGGACAAAAAAATTATGGCCCGGACAAACTTTGTTTGCCCAACTATCTATTTTGTATTGCTTGTAGGAGTTATGAGATTGATCACTGTTCGTTATCTTCACCTTGCATATGAGAAGCGGAAGAAGAAGAATTCACACTGAAACAATGTTCCCCTTCTGGGAAGGAGACATAAATACCGCCCACATGTGATTTTCAACATGAAAGGAGTAAGCATCCCCTGTCGACCTGTCACACACGCCGTGAGCCCAATATGTTCATCAGGTAAACGGAGTTGTCCTTAGTCAAAACCAATGAGCCGAGAACGGCCTAATAATCGGTATGAAACACGTCAGACAGCATTTGACCCAATGATAGGTTGTATTGACAAACTAGATCATTATATCGACCATAGAATTTACGAAATGCTGACTTTAAACGAGACGTTACTAGTTTACTAGTAAGGCCGTGGGGATCCGGGTTAGAATAGGTTCTCATTTCCCCATGCGTGTCGTAAGAGGCGATTAAATGGGGCGGTCCTTCAGATGAGACCGCAAAAACCGAGGTCCGTGTCACAGCAGGTGTGGCACGATAAAAGTCCCTCCCTGCTCAAATGCCGTAAGGGTCGAGCACAGGCCTAGTGAATTTTGCAGCCCTTCACCGGCAATGGTGACGTCTCCATACGAGTGAAAACTCTCAAACTTTCTCAAAAGTTAAACAATCAATCAATCATACCGATTGTTAGGCCGTTCTTGGCAAACTGATTTTGACTACGGATTACTCCGTTTACCTGATCAAGATATAGGGCTCAAGCCAGTCACGGTGGGTGTGACCGGTCGACAGGTGATGCTTACTCCTTATATGCACCTGATCCCACCTCTGGGATATCCAGGGTCAGTGTTTATGTTGTATTTGTGTTATGAGGCCACTGTTCGTTATCTTCACCTTTCACAATGTAGATAAAATAGCTTTACACGTGTGCACAGCCGATGCAGGGAGGGGTCGTTATCGTATTAACGCCTGTCGCAACACGGGACCTGGGATTTTCCTGTGCTGATATTGTTTTGTATGCCTTTGAAGATTTTTCACTCATATTGAGACGTCACCAGTTGTAGCCACAGTAGGTGAAGTGCCACAAATTTAGACCTATGCATAGCCGTTATAAACGATCAAGGCCGGAGCAGTGTTAGTTTTTTTTGTACGTGCCAACGTCCGTCGCGACCTCCGATTTGACGTTATTTTCGAAAGACCCTTGACTCTCACCGCTAAATGCTGATCGTTTAGTAAAGGAACAATCACTACTTAGGTTTAAGCAGGACTCAAACTCACGACCTTCCGATCACGAAGCGAACGCTCTAGATACCACGACCGGTCGGTTCGCTTTGAGAATGGACAAATTCTGTCTCTTTATATTGAAGACTTGTAGTTACTGATCAAGGTCGAGTTTTATTATACCCCCCGAACAAATCACTCTGTCTGTCCGTCCATCTGTCTGTGCAGATTCGTGTCCGGGCCATAACCCTTTTGTTCTTTGACTTAGGCATATCATATTTGGCACACAGGTGGATCACCATGAGACGATGTATCGAGTACCTTCATGACCTCTATATGACCTTGACCTCAAGGTCAAAATTAAAGGATTTTTTTTACAATGGATTTGTGTCCGGGCCATAACTTTGTTCTTTGACATAGGCATATCATATTTGACATGAGTGTATCACCATGAGATGATGTGTCATGTACCTTTATGACCTCTATATGACCTTGAACTTTGACCTCAAGGTCAAAATTGATTATAGGGTTTTGACATAGTATACCATAAGACATGGGTGTATCACCATGAGACTATTTGCCTTGTACATTCATGACCTCTTTATGACCTTGACTTTTGATCTCAAGGTCAAAATTATAGGTTTATGCCATGGATTTGTGTTTGGTTATATCTTCCATTTTCTTCTACAAAGGCATACCATATTTTTACACTCAGGAAAGAGGTAATTTATACCTATTAACAACACCCTTTGGGAGATTGGGGTAAGCGGGGGGTATTCTTAGTGAGCATTGTTCACAGTACCTCTTGTTTCGATTAGTTTTAGCTAAAGTTAACTAAATGGGCAAATTCTGATGCTCTTTATGCAAGGTGAAGATAACGAACAGTGATCAATCTCATAACTCCCACAAGCAATACAAAATAGATAGTTGGGCAAACACGGACCCCTGGACACACCAGAGGTGGGATCAGGTGCCTAGGAGGAGTAAGCATCCCCTGATGACCGGTCACACCCGCCGTGAGCCCCATATCCTGATCAGGTAAACGGAGTTATCCGCAGTCAAATCAGTGTGTCAAGAACGGCTTAACAATCGGTATGAAACACGTCAGACAGCATTTGACCCAATGCGAGGTTGTATTGACGAACTAGATCGTTATAACGACCATAGAATTTGCGAAATGCTGACTTCAATCGAGACTGTTGAAATCCCTGTACCATCAACTTGTTTGTCAGTAGCTTACCTCGATTTAAAAACTGACTATACCCAGAACAAGCTCTTGCTATATAGTTGATAAGCAGACTCTTAGTGTGTCGCTCTAGAATTTTATCATACAGACTCACTTTCGTTAGTAATTTTAAAAATGTTACCATTATAAACTCCAATTTGCACTACCATATCCTTAAAATTTAATTCCATAATTATTCCATCACAATGGAATCAAGAAAACCAAAGTATCAATATAAATATTCTATTTTGGTTTCATTTGCATATTTTCAAACCTTTGATTTTTTAAACATTTCAAACTTCACTACCAACGGAACATTCCTGTCATAAATAGTGACACATCTTGTTCGCTTGTTTTTAGTTCCGTCAAGAATTACCCACTCAGCTTTAGGTGAAGGGCCGTAGCAATGAGGGATCTTTATTGTGTCAACGCATGTCATTGCCGGTCGCGCTAGCTCAGTGGTAAAGCATTCGCTTCGTAACCAGAAGGTCGACAGTTCGAGCTTAGCTGGTACCATGGCTGCGCCAAACCTAAGTTGTAGACAAAGGAAGAGATTGTTCTTTCGGCATATGACACGCGTTTTACGGATATAACCTTAAATAAGTGGTCCCGTGTCGGGACTGGTGTTAGCACATGCCGAGCGTTTGTCGAAGGAGAGTGGTGACTGTGTTTGTCGCGGCCAATGTAAAAATTGGACAAATACCTACGAACTTCACGAAGCGAATGCCACCTTGAAATTCCTTGTAAAATAGTTTTCGTTGTGTAGCTTGTATTTGCTTTCAAATGCACAGGTATAAATCAAGTTCTTGATTCTTACTGGTTTTCAAGGTTAAATATTTAAGATTAAACGGATGTTCAACAATTCCCAGTGTTTCTGATTTCAAATCTACCATGTTGTGAGGGAATGCCCCTATATATATATATATATATATATATATATATATATCATATATCATATATATATATATATTCAAACTACAAAACTATCTCACTATACAATAATGTGCCCGTGAATAAGTTCTACGTTGTTTAACGCATTGTATATATTTATTAATGATTTAATTCTTGATGAGGTTGGTTTATATCAGTTAACTATTAATTATTCTAAGCATTGTTCTGGTCACATCTGTATTAACACTCACGATTTCTCTTGTAAGCGTATTCAATGATCACTATCTTGCACATAAAAAACCTTGTGTGCTTAAAAGAACCATTTTACTATAATGCCGTTATTCAACGAATTGTGATAAATATTTAAATATTTCCGTCAAGAACATTGTTTCTCCAACAAAGACGGTAGATAACTTGTGTCGGAACTTTTTAAAACCCAGTCCCTGATGATTAGCGTACATCTTATATTGGTCGTCTTCTTGAGTGAATTATTGTATATTGTTCAACGTCCCTCTCGAGAATTGTTCACTCATATTGTGTTCAGTTAATGTCAGTTCCTTCGAACGTCTTGAATCCCGTAGGGATCCTGGTTAGAATAGGTCCTCAGTACCACAGAGACGACTAAATGGGGAGGTCCTTTGTCACCGCAGGTATGGCACGATAACGATCCCGCTCAAAACCAGTGGCGGATTTAAGGAGGGGGGGGGGCAGCCAGCACCACCCCCACCCCTCAAAATTTTCAAATTTAAGGTACATCGTGGTCTCTTGCTTAGAAAATTGTGAACCTTAAAAGAAGCAATGATTTCTTCCACTCTCAGAGAAATAAATGACAAAATCTTTTGATTTATTGAATCAATTTTATTGGGCGAACTTACATTTTTACCAAAAACCCTTAAAATTTACGTCATTTTATTAATTTAACCTACCTTTTTACAAACGACAGAAAATAGTAAAAACTGAAATCTGTAAAATCCAGGAGCTTCCGAGGGCTTCGGCCCCAGGGCCACCACCAGGGACCCACTGGGTGCCTCAAGGCGCCCCCCCCCCGCCGCAATTCCTGGATCCACCTCTAAAGGCCATAAGAACCGAGCATATGCTTAATTCCTTCATCGGCAGTGGTGACGTCTCCATATGAGTGAAAGATACTAAAAAACTACAAGTATTCATTCTTCACTGGTATTAAACTGATGTACGTAACTGCAGTTACGTACATCTCCAGATGGCGGAAGAAGAAACAGATAAATTAGATTAGCGATGTTTTTGTCTTTTAGAAAGCAAAGTGAAATACACTTCACGAAAGAGGATGTCTATTAATATCAATAGTTCACAACTGTACCCAAAGTCTTCATGATACTGTCCTGAATTTGCTGCAATCGGTATTTGAAATACGTAGATTGATGTACGTAACTTTCACAATATGATGTACGTAACTTTCCGATTAGCACATAAAAGATGTACGTAACTCAAAAGATCTCCATTAAAACTTTTATTCATTCAAAAAGCCCGATAGAATGCCTTCATCAATAAAAATCACATGTTAAATAATGCTACCAACATGCCATCAAATCAAACTTTCAATTTAAACTCGTTTAAGAAGATTTAGGAACGTGCTTTCATATCTATGATATAGTACCTATAATGCTATAAGTTAAAGAGCAATCAATCAAAAAATGGCACAATCACTGATAAACTTCATTCAAAGTACGCCACAAATATTCCTCAACGGTAACCAAACTCGTTAATGTATGAGCAAGTACAGCATCGACCATGTTTTTGTAACAAAAGGATAAGGGTTAATTAAATATTGTTTAACGTCCCTCTCGAGAATATTTCACTCATATGGAGACGTCACCACTGCCGGTGAAGGGCTGCAAAATTTAGGCCTATCCTCGACGCTTATGGCCTTTGAGCAGGGATGGATCTTTATCGTGCCACACCTGCTGTGACACGGGACCTCGGTTTTTGCGGTCTCATCCGAAGGAACCGGTCATTTAACTTGGGGGGGGGGGGGGGGGGGGAGGGTTCGCGACAGAATTTTTTCCGCACTCAGCGGGCGACAAATTTGTTATTAATTTACGCTTTGCGACAATTTTTTCCAGTTTAATTTTGCATTACTTTTATCTGGGACTACTATTAGTGCAAACCTTGCTTCAGATAAAAAAAATTCTATTTTTTCTGCGCCAATTTTTTTTTCTCGTCAGCAACAAAATAAAAAAAACAAAAACATAGCCCCATTCCGCAAGTTGCATGGTTGGTCCCTAGGCAAAATGAACAAAAAGTATTTTTAATATGTCTTTAGTTTTAAATTTCAGTTTGAATTAAAAAATAAAAATGAAAAAATTCACTTGCTTCTTTGCCATAAAAAAAGTCCAAAGAATCAAAAATTAAATACGCCGGTTTCGAGACAATCGGAACTCCTCGAATGTCTCGCGCACTCAACATAGATCTCGGATGTAATACGATGGCATCCATGAGCGAATTTGATGCATTGTCAATTGTGACGTCACAGCAATGCATCAAATTCGCTCATGGATGCCATCGTATTACATCCGAGATCTATGTCGAGTGCGCGAGACATTCGAGGAGTTCCGATTGGGTTTCGAGATACATCCGAGTTATTTCCCTTTGGAGAACTCTCGTACATAGTAAGGCGCGAAAGAATTTGTTTACTCGCGGGAGTGGGACAGATATTCATCACAGCGCAAGTGAATGTACTCAGTAAGTTTCTCATACGCTGTTTGATAACCCGAATTCGACTGATAACAAACTAAGTAAGTGATAAGTATTTAAGGAGTAATTAAATACATAGAATTCTTATCCTATCACGTTATTTCGCGGGTCATAAGTACCATATCCAAGATATTTCTTGCAAATATGACATTGTTTGTATGTTTCCTCTTCGGTAAAACATTTCTTTCGATAGTATTTAGTATTTCCCACATTTACATATTTAAAGAGAAGCCGCTTTTAATACATTTCATCGTCTTCCTCGTTGGCTGCATATCCACTCTGTCCCACTTAGGCATTCAAAGTTCCACTAAATGCACCTCCTATACAGAAGAGTTCGTATCTCGAAACTGGCGTATTGGCATAGCCTTAGTAATAAAAATATTTCAACATTAAAGAGTGAAATTAGATATATTTCTGAATTTCACAATAAGAATTTTCACAAAAATCGGATGAAAATGGCTTTCAACAGATTTTTGTTGTTGAAAAAATGTAATTTTATATGAAGAAATATGAAAATTTCGACGTGTTACAACACTTATGTATATCATGCATATGCAGACGAGAACGTGTGAAATGGTATTAAAATAATATATTGAAGGTAATTAATTGGTATTAATTGTACTCGGATAAAACACTCTGGAGCTCTGAAGATCACATGAAAAATTTCCAGGAGTGTTAATTCCAGCAGAGTAATTGAGTCTACGTAGCATTGCAGCAGAATAATACCAAACAAATCATGTTTGTCAACGTATCCTAAAGAAATACTTGGTAAAAACATCCCCCAAATATCTATGCACATTTTTACACCCCCCCCCCCCCGCCCAAAAATAATAATAAAGAATTACTGAAAATTTACATAACCTGAAAAATATAAAACATCTTAAAAGCAAGATCTTCTAAGCTTGTGAAACATTCATATAAGTTAATGATAATGATGTAAATTTCTCCTTTAAATTTTTAACCCCTTCAAAATACCAAGAAAACCAACCCCATAACATCCAATTTACCTACCCCCTACCCCCTCTCCCCCTACAGAAATACTACGGTTTTGTTGGACCTCCAAAAGACACCAAAATTAAAAATTTGTCCTCCCAATAATAGGCATAGTCTTTAAATGGTACAAAATTTGGAGGAATACCCCCCCCCTTTTTTTCCCTGTGAGCAGCATCTGTTCGTATCAAATATCTCAAGAGATTATAGAATGAGGTTTTTTTTTTTTTTTTTTTATCGCTAATGGCATTCTTTCTCTGCCACAAAGTATGTGCATTACTTCTCTGCTTGTTTAGCTGCTTAGAAAGCAAGCTTTAGGGTTTGTCGAACTACGAGTGAATTGCACAGTTACGTACATCATATAGGAAAATTACGCACATCAACCAAAAATATTTTAATAAGTTACGTACATCACGTGTGTTTTTACACAGGAGTTTAACTCGTCCATTCAGGAGAAACAAACGGATTTTACCATTCTGAACGATAAAGCGTAAAGAAATACACAAACTTGACTAATTAATATCACTGAATAGTTGATAGGATAAGATATAATCTGAATTGAAAAATTACCCGTTTCTTCTTCCGCCATCTTGGGATGTACATAACTGCAGTTACGTACATCAGTTTAATACCAGTGATTCTTCCAGGATGCTAGGTATTTTCTTTAGCTCTCTAAAATACCATTTAAAGCACCCGAGACTGATACATGTACTACTTTTGTCGTTATATGTAGTGATTGGGGTTGATATTGCACGTGTTACTGTTTCTCTTGACCGCGAACTCTCAATGCGAACGGACGTTTCGTATAGCGCAGCACTGTCGTTGTTGTGTATGTCTACATGTAGCCCTTGGAAGTTATCAGTGAATATATGTGATTATACGAGTTTTTCTAGTGTTCAATGTGTAGAAAATCACTTTATATATATTAAATGGCATTTTCCCCCGTTAACCTAGCAATGTCTGTGTAGTTTTCATCGCCGACTTACCATTTAGATTGATAAGTTACGTACGTAAATACACAAGTACTTGTATGTCATGCCCGGAGATTCGGTTGCGTGACTGAGGGGTCATTTTCATTGAAAATTGTACTTACTTTGGCACTTTGTTGATGGGAAAATCTAGTTTCCTACGAACGAATCTAAAGCTTTCCTAGAGGGAGTTATTTATCTCTCTTATGCCTAGGTCACACATTCACGGATTTGACGCCAGATTAGCTACGGCTACGGTGGTAATCTGTATTGGTCCGTGGCTTTCCGTATTATGACCGTAGTTATACGTAGTAGTACTTGTATATCCGTGACAAATTTTGAACATGTTCAAATTTTTACCACGGATTAATCACCCGTAGTACATCCGTATCAATACCGTATCTATTCGTAGACCTGGTGTCGCCAAGGATTCTTACGGTTAGTTACGGTGTACTACGTACTAGTACGGTTACACCACGTATTGGCTAGGGATACAATGCGGTTTGTTACGAATTTGTCACGTAACGGCACGATTCTATTTCGTTGCATTGCGGATAGGTAGAGATCAACAAGGTTTCCCCGAGGTCTTTGACGGTTGACAACGTAACGTCACGACAAAATACGGAATATCACAGCTCACGACTGTTTATTACGAAGAAATACCACTATATGTGTTAAGGAGGTATTGTCACAATATTGACACCAAACTGACAGGAGCTGTAACAAATTGACACTAGGTTATGTATAAATACTCCCTGTTTAGAAGGTTAAACGTAGTCTGCATCTTGCCCAAGATGTACATGTACAAATATTATCCAACATGAACAATCAACAACTGATGCTTGTTATTAATTGGCTGGGAATGGATATTGATGTGGCACAAAACATTAGGGCTATGATCGAGCTTGTTGAGGACAGAATTGTAGGCGATCGGAGGCAGAGGAGATGGTGGACTGGGGACTGGATTCTCATGGCTGAATTTTTGTGTGGAAAATCCAGCTGCATTTTAAGAATTTTATATGAATAGACCCACATGTGTTTCAAGAACTTCTACCAGTTAGTGGTTCGAGGATTACGAAGAGCACCACCTGGTATAGACAACCAATTGATCCTGGATTGAGGCTAGCCATCACCCCAAAATATTTGGCTACGGGAGACAGCCACCGCACATTGATGTATGATTTCCGGTAGCGCACAATACCATCTGTGGTGTTGTTCGAGATGTCTGTGACGTCATAGTTTCAGCGTGTGCCGAGGATGTTATCCAGCCTCGTACTGAACCTGAACAGTGGTAGGCTACAGCGGAACAGTTTACTGCGAAATGGCAGTTCCCTCATACGCTGGATGCTCTAGATGGCAAACATATAGCTATTCGGTGTCCTAACAAGAGGTACTGTGAGCAATGCTCACTAAGAATACCCCCCGCTTACCCCAATCTCCCAAAGGGTGTTGTTAATAGGTATAAATTACCTCTTTCCTGAGTGTAAAAATATGGCATGCCTTTGTAGAAGAAAATGGAAGATATAGTCCGAACATAAATCCATGGCATAAACCTATAATTTTGACCTTGAGATCAAAGGTCAAGGTCATAAAGAGGTCATGAATGTACATGACACATAGTTTTATGGTGATACACCCATGTCTTATGGTATGACTATGTCAAAACCCTATAATCAATTTTGACCTTGAGGTCAAAGTTCAAGGTCATATAGAGGTCAGGAATGTACACGACACATCGTCTCATGGTGATACACTCATGTGTCAATTATGGTACGCCTATGTCAAAGAAGAAAGAAGTCATGGCCCTCAAACGAATCCATTATAAAAACCTTTAAATTTGACCTTGAGGTCAAGGTCATATGGAGGTCATGAAGGTACATGACACATCGTCTCATGGTTATTAAGTTACGACCCGGACACGAATCCATTGTAAAAAAAACCCACCTTTAATTTTGACCTTGAGATCAAGGTCTTATAGAGGTCATGAAGGTACTCGACACATCGTCTCATTGTGATCCACCTGTGTGCCAAATATGGTATGCCTAAGTCAAAGAACAGAAGTTATGGCTCGGACACGAATCTGCATAGACAGACGGACGGACGGACAGAGTGATTCCTATATACCCCCCCTCCCGAACTTCGTTCGGGGGGTATAAAAACGGTGGATCCCTGTACTACACCTATAAAGGATATCACTCAGTGGTGGTGGTGGCCCTTGTCGACGCAGATTACAAATTCCGATGGGTTGATATTGGTGTTCAAGGTGGATGTTCTGACGCTCATATGTGGAACCAAAGTGAGTTGAAAGGCCATTGAAAGGGGGGTTAATTGGCATGCCAACAGCATGCCGCTTCCCGATGATGACAAACCAATGGGATATTATATCATCGCAGACGACGCATTTGGCATGAAAACCTTGCCCATGAAGCCTTTCTCCAGACTGGGTCTTGCCTATGACGAGAGGATTATCAACTACCGCTTATCGAGGACTAGAAGAGTTGTCGAGAATGCCTTTGGTATTCTTGCAAATCGACTCAGATGTTTGCTGTCAATCATGAGCCAAAAGCCAGATACAGTACACGTCATAGTTCTCGCCTGTGTTTGCCTTCAAAACATCATGAGAGTCAGATATCCTGGTGATCTGAACTCTCAAATGGACCAAGAAGACGATGACCACCAAATTATTCCTGGAACCTGGGGAGATGGTGTCAACATGGATGATATGCAGATTCCCAGGTGCGGTAATATGGACACCTTCAGGGATTATGTCTAAAACATTACGTAAATTCTCCTATTGGATCTTTGTCACGACAGAATAAAATGGTTTAAAGGATCATCCTTCAGAATTGTCTTTTGTTGGATATTAACTATTGTATCTCATTGAATATTACACTGAAGACTTTCTGGTTGCTTGTCTTTATTTACATATGATGGAATGCAGAAGTAATTCAAATGAACAGATTGGTGCCCGTCAGTCCTTTGTCATACCTTGGTATGGTCAAATTACAAGGTCAAGCTGCGAAATTCAAATCTAATATTGAAATAAAATGTTTGAAAATATCAAAGAATAACTAGCTTGAAGTAAACAAAAATGATTTTAAATTGGAGGAATTTTAAACACATGTATTTTTCATCTTTTAAAGTACAGAAGCTAATCAAATTAGGTCTTAACATGTACACGATGACTGGTGTCTTATATATGCGAGGTAATATAGTTTTCAAAAATCAAAATTGAATTCAAAAGTAAAACCAAGAATGACCACAGTTGGAGCATTATCCGAAATTCCAATTACAAAGCATGGAAACAGAAATACGACGAAGAACATGAATAAACTGAAAGAAACAAAAGCCAAACTAAAAAGAAATGAGTTACTGGATTCCACATAAAAAAAGAGCATTGATAATATGCACCGATAATGTAAAAGCATCATTTACGTTTCTAGAAGCTCCTGCCGAGTTGCCATATAGGTAGATGAACTCTATTAAAGTTGAACTCGAAAGATTGAAGTGGAAAAGAGTGAATTGAACAATAAAAGTAATATTACATATAATGTTAATTTTCACTTCAAGTTTACAGTTCAAATTGAATACTTTTCAAACCCATTCTTTTAATTGTTGTTGCTAGATAAATACATATTCTCGTTTTTGGCGGCATCTTGAATGTGAACGAGCACGAGTGAATTCGTGTACAGATTGGTTACCTGATTCTGCTCGTGGTGGCAGGGGACAGTTTCTTTGGTTTTGAAACATGTGGATAGGGGGTATACACCAAAGTCAGATTATGACAGACTAATGAAAAATCATATTTCCCTTTTATGTCAATACTTGTATTTCATATTAGTGTAGTTAATAAATTATGACCCTAAATTACATGTAATCTATAAATACTGGTGCTGGTGCACAAAACATGCTCTGAGCAGGTTCCCCTTTTTTGCTTTGATTTCCCCTCATTTGGGCTAATCCGCACCACCCCCACACCATCACAGTACCAAACATGGGGATTTAGACACTGTGCACAATCAAGAACCCTATCTGACCTTCTCAAAAATCTACCTCTCATATGGGACCATCCACCTTCCCTCACAGCTACAGACCTTTTGCTAGACCCTGCATGTTTTCACCGGAATTTCTTCAGCAACTGACCACGTGTTTTAGTTTCGTATTTGCACCCATCTATATGCTAGGAATCATGGTGACACCTACATGTTGTATATCAACATTTTTACTAAGCACTCAGTTACATTTGACATGCATCCTAAAATTATTGTATACATTTTTACACATGTAATATCACTTCAAATACGGGGTAATACCATTTTTTGAAAAAGTTGACCGGGCCTATAGTGCGGCCTATAGTGCGAAACTGTCCCCTGCTACCTCGAGCGCACTCCGCAGTGCAGTGATTCGTACTATCTCGTATCAGACCGTTCTTATTCGTTCTAACCCTCACTTATACCGTAACAAACCGTAGTTCACCCGTAGTGTACACGCCCTGATATGTGTCGTTCTGTATTATACCGTGTTATTTCCGTATTAAATCGTGGAGTTCCGTATCCCGTATCAATCATGTCTCCAACTGACCCTCTTCCTAAATTTTCTTTCGTAGATACGTCACAACCGGCAGTCCGACCTTTTCGTATCAGGTCCGTATCGGACTACGGAAATCGGCATTTCCGGGGTCATCCGTAAGATTTCATCCGTAGTGGAAACGCCAAGGTAAACCGTGAATGTGTGACCTAGGCATAAAATCTCATTTAAAGTACATAAGATTGATAACACTGTCGTATCTTTAGTCTTTATTATATGTCGAGGGGTACCTCTCCATTACCCTGCCAATGCCGGCGTCGTCTTTAGCAACGACTACTGATTTGCAGGCAACTTACTAGCACGTAGATTTGTAAGTAACATACGTAAATTTAAAGTTAATGTAAGCAAGTAAGCGTTGCTAAAACCACATTAAATCTAGTACTGAATTACATGTAATACGGGACAGTGCTAAATATCCCCACTCAGTAATGACTCGTGTTGCTGCCACAAGTTTGGTTACAGACAATCTTCAAGGAAGTTTAATGATGTCTGTGCACGAACTGAGGATGACAGAACCCGGGCTTGAACTGAGGATCACAGAGCCCGGGCACTTCGAGACGAAGCGAGGATGACAGAGGGGTATTATTCATCCCCTAAACATTGATTGTGGGTATAAACATCTTACAGGGACAGGAAATCAATACACGACAAAAGAACAAATTCTACTTAAATGAATGGCGTTATCAATCTTACAAGTTTTTTGTTAGGCATGTTAAAAATGTACCACCAACGAAATGTGTCTGAAGAGTGAAATAGTTATGTGTACTACAATAGAGAGTTGACGTCTTTGTCTTGTTACACGAAGATACTCTTGGAACGAAATAATGAAAATCGGACTCATGAATTCATTCACTCTCTGTGTTTGAATACCTTCTAATTATTAATAAAGACGGTGTCCATATCTGCATTATTAATGTGACGATTAATCCCAAAGCTATTATTTGATTTGAATAAATTGTCATAGAAAGCAATTTGAGTCACTGAATGCAAGGAACCTCTGTAAGCAATAGCGGATTCCATACCGCAATATCATCAGATAATATTCTAATACTCCTAGGTATTATTGCTACCTTCTTTCATTGTTTACTCTACTCTCTAAAAGTATGAAAAATGGAATTTAAGTAATAGGAAAGCTGAATAGATATTGAGATTGCAAGCAAGATACAGCAAGATCTAATTTTTCAATGTTCTGCTACATTAGACAAACTTGCTTTATGATCTTGTGTGTTGTTGACACTTTCACGTCGTCAATTAAGATGATTGAATCCATCCTTACTGGGTACAGGGTCTTCCAATAAATTGTCTTTATAACACATTGACATCTGAGAACCAATGCTCCAGAGAGTAGTTAGAATAGCAATGTATTCATGATCTCTATCAACTGATAATCGCTTTTTTGAAACAGGAAAATTGATTAAAGCCTATAGATAGAATCATACTTTGTGGAAAGGCTTAAAGAAGATCCACCCAACAACCGGGGCCTTTATTTATTTAGTGATTGGTTCTTGCCAGAAGTAATGAAACTCTAGTGGAAATATAATAATGAAAGAAGACTATGAATATAATTTTAAGATCTGCGAGATAATAAAATTGTATCTTCTAAACATCATTACGATATACATAATTAATTGTGTTTTTTAAAAATACACCCAAATAGCAGCGCGTTTTGGTGATGTCTGAATTACATGTATCATAGATATTTCAGAACCACTCGCGTAAAGTAATGATGAAATTTTGCTAAAAGTTTAAAAGAGAAATATTTAGAAATATATGAATACATACATTTATGTTTATTGGAATTATGATCCCCGTACATTCATAGACCACAAAATCTCTGAACGAAAACTACACAATATTATTATAATACTTGATGGGGCTGGATGGGATACGAATTTGAACTCAAAACTTACGGTACTATGTCGGCACGATTTATATAATAGCTTAAAACTTGAAATGGAACGTGTAATGTTTAAAGTTGTATGGGCCGATATTTCTTACATACATTGCATATCTGTTGATTTATTATGTTTTAACATGTATGCATGTATATACTGTTGAACTAATATTATTTTAAAGCCTGTTTTTGGTACCGTGGGGATCCTGGTTAGAATAGGTCCTTAGCACTCCTTGCTTGTCCTAAGAGGCGACTAAATGGGGCGGTCCTTCGGATGAGACCGCCAAAACTGAGGCTCCGTGTTTCGGCAGGTGTGGCACGATAAAGATGCCTCCCTGATCAAAGGCTGTAAGCGCCGAACATAGGTCTGAATTTTACAGCCCTTCACTGGCATTCGCGACGTCTCCATATGAGTAACAAATTCTCGAAAGGGCTGTTAAACAGTATACAAGCAATCAACCACAGCCTGTTTTTAATCATTTAAACTGCTTCTATATATTTTAAGGATATGTACTTTGAATTGTAAGTTCAAGCTAGCTTTTGACAAGAATCCTCGGTTGTTGACTGAATAATAAAATAGATCGTGTTCTATAGTTCCGAATTTATTCTGTCTAAACAAAATATAGTACAGTGTACAAATATTGCATGTATCGTTCTCATGAAATGCTTGTAATTGTGTACAGACCCGTAACATCGCTTTTCAAATTGGGAGGGGTTAACGTAATAAAAATATGACTTGAAAAGTGGGAGGGGCGCAATCAATTAAATTTGCATATATGAAATTTACGTAGTAAAAAAGTTCCCCCTTGTTGCTACGTCAATGATGTAGGAATAAATTGATCAAGTTGAAGTTTTCTTTGAATTTAGACGTCTCCATACGAGTGAAAAATTCTCGAGCAGGACGTTAAACAATATTCAATCAATCAGATACTTTTTAGTTCAAAATCATATCTCTGATGTAACATGAAAGTTTATTTTTCACTCTTGTGCATGCGTACCTTTCCATTTTGTCCTTGTTTTAAAGATCAATCCTTTTACTTTGGAGATGCAAAGACTTAAGGGAGAACGCGAGCGGTTGGTGAACGCAGAACGCAGTGAACGAATGGAATAATTGTAAAGTAGAACGTATAGGAACTATCAGGTGCTTAGAAGTAAGTATCCGCTGTTGAGCGGTCATACCCGACGTGAGCCCTATATATCGTGATAAGGTAAACGGAATAAAACTTAGTACCGGTCGCTGTGTAACCGGGGTGGGGGGTGGGGGTGGGGGGTCGGGGGTTTAAGCTCCGCTTGTGCCATGGTCACGTAAAACCTAAGACGTAGGTAAAATACAGCTCCTTCGCCAATACGATACTTTCGGGATGTGCCGGAACAACCGAGTTGACATCGATACAAATGGTGTTTCGCTTGCAGACGGTCCCTAAAGAGCTATGCGCAGTTCTACGATGACGATCCAAGTCACTATTGGTGCTAAGTACCTGCGTGTAAATTAGATTGAAGGGGAAAGGCGCATTTAGACGCGTATCACTGGATGCAAGGCGTGAAGTTTTACCGATATCCTCAAAATATTCCCTAGATTTATTTCCCTCGCCAACTGACATGGTTTAATCAAATGTATTTTCCTATAAAATGGTTATAGTGATTCCTTTCTTTCAAAGATAACATTTTAATGCGGGAATTTGATAGCAATTGAAGTATTACATGCTTGTTTACATAGTTGTTATTGTAATCCAGAAGTGACATGCCCTACAATTTACGTACAACGCGCGATAAAAGTTAGAGTGGATCCGTATCTCGAAAGTCCCGTATTTAAACCGTCGGCATTTAGAAATGAAAATAGCGGGTCTTTGGAATTTAACCTTTAAAATGGTGATATTGTGGTGCGGCAGGCGTTGGCACGTTACACAACCGTCACTGCTAGGGTCCTGAGTTATTCATATGGCGGCCGATATGTAAATTAACTGACAGCCACCACTTAATTTATCTAGCGACCGCAATAACTTGCGGTTTCCACTTAGCTGCCATTGAATGTGGTCATTTGAGAGTAGTGGTAGAACTGTGTTAGCGATCGGAGCTTATGTCCATATAAAAGATGGTTATTGTACACTGTCGACACATGCACGCAAAGTTGGATTTCAAATAAAAACAGCAGAAGTCAGGCTCCTAATCTGAAGAGAATTCTAACGAGCGCCCGATTTACTACGGACAATTCCAAATCCGTGCAAAAATGTGGGGATTCACGTTGCGGTACATGTAATCATATAGAGGAAGGTAGAGAAAACATTCTTAAATGCGGCAAAAAATTAACGCCAAATTCTAACATGACATGCATATCCGAAAACGTAACATCTTGTATGACCTGCCCTACCTGTAATGAAAACTACATCAGACAAACCAGCAAACAACGCCCGTGCCCATGTGCGCGTCCACAAGCAGCAAATTCGCGATCCAAGTGTAAAAAATTCGCCATGTTCCGAACATTATTCAATTGTGGTCATGTAGATTTCAACATATTTCCATTTTATAAAATGTATAATGACTGCGAAATTTCCAGACTTACAAAGGAGGAATACTTTATAAAATTGTTTAATCCCAAACTTCATAGAAAATAACTGTGTAAAATTGAAACTGCATTTAACCGAACTCTATAATTGATTTCCAAGTATTGTCTAATATTGTGTGTAATATACCGCTACCAGTGTAATCCTTGTCACAAAGGACAATTACTTACATCGTGATATGTTGACGTTACTTAGCAATATTATTTCATTTTATAACTGTCTGAAAAGGCATTCAAGTCGAAAGCGCTAATAGTGAAATGTTATTCGAGTTTTATGTTTCTAGACCTTTATTATTGGATATATATATATATATATATATATATATATATATATATATATATATCGGTGTGTGAGAAAGGTGAAGATACCAGACAGTGATCAATCTCATAATTCCTATAAGAAATAAAATGCCAGGCACGGCCAAATAATCGACATGAAACACGTCAGAGGACATTTGACCCAATGATGGTTGTATTGACATAGTAGATCGTTATAACAACCATAGAATTTGCGAAATGCTGACTGTTGAAACCCCTGCACAGTCAACTTGTTTGTCAGAAGGCTGACTCGATTCAAAAACTGATCATACGCAGAACAAGCTCTTGGGTATCGAATCAGCTGTGTGTGTGTTATAAAATGAAGAACATTCAATCGTGCTGCTAACAAGATATCAAATATCGACAGATATATTCGCGCACACGAGAAAATATTAAAGTGTAGTTAATATATATCTGGTATATCTAGGGGTCCGTAATCGCCCAACTCTCTATTTTCTATTCCTTATAAAGAGTTATGAGATTGACTACTGATATTGTCTTTGTTTGTAAGGCTCATTATTACAACTGTATTTTCAACGAACTTGGCATTAATTCCACTTTTGGTAATTGTACTTATACTCCAACTGCCCTTTCAAAAGATGAAATACTTCAAAACCATGCTTCAGTTTTAGACACATTTAATATCCCAGTCAATGGGTCGAATGAATATGAGTTACCGTACCTATACTGGATTCCTAAACTACATAAAAACCCTTACAAACAAAGATACATTGCTGGATCGAGTAAGTGCTCTACCAAGCCCCTATTTTGCTCCCCAAGAAAATATTAACAGCTGTGAAGGAGAAACTTCAAACTTATACTGTGCGATTACATATGCCAGAAGTGGTGTTAATCAAATGTGGATTCTAAAAAATTCTAAAGAACTTTTAGTAAACTTGAAATCGCAGAATTTTTCCCAAATCAATAACATTAAAACCTATGACGTTTCATCACTATACACGACCATTCCTCACGATAAATTAAAGATTAGACTTTTTGACATCATAGACAGTTGCTTCTTCAACAAAAACGGAAAACGGAAATATTCATATCTAGTGATCAGTCATTCAAAAACTTGCTTTGTTTAACACCACTCTGATTCCATGCACAAGTACTCTGAAGTTGAAATTTAAAAAAAATGCTAGAGTTCCTGATTGACAATATCTTCGTGGTCTTTGGTGATCAGGTCTTCCAACAGTCTGTTGGAAATCCCATGGACACGAATTGTGCTCCTTTGTTAGCTGACCTGTTTCTATATTCATATGAAGCAGAATTTATTCAAAAACTTCTACGTAAGAAGAAAAAATCTCTCGTTGTGGTCTTCAATTCGACATTTGGATATATCGATGACGTTTTGTCTATTAACATTAATAACTTTCATTCATATGTCTATTTGATATATCCCTATGAGCTCGAAATAAAGGACACCACAGAGTCGTCCACTTCTGCTTCATACTTAGATATTTTATTGAAAGTAGACATTAAGGTAGTACTCTACATCGTCATAATGGCTGACTTCCTTTAAAAACATGGATAAAAAAATCGATATCAGCAATATTTGGCTTTTCCTTTTCAATTTAAATACCTAGCCGAGTAGCTCAGTAGGTTAGAATACCGACTGCTGACCTGTAGGTCGGAGGTTCAAGTCCAGCAGGGGTTTTAATATTTTTTCAGATTACCTTCCACTAAAACTGTATTTTTTGACAAAATAAAGTAAATTTGAAAATTTTCAACTTCAAAATATTATTGTACATATCCTCCACTTTTCATCTACGTCAAATTTCTCTGGTGTAGCACACCTCCTTAACGGCAAAATGACAACTCAACTGTATGACAAACGGGATGATTTCAGCTTCTCCATCGTCAACTTCCCATATTTATGTAGCAATATTCCAGTATCACCTGCATATGGTGTTTATATATCTCAACTCATTCGATATGCAAGAGCTTGTTCTGCGTATAATCAGTTTTTATATCGAGGTAAGCTACTGACAAACAAGTTGATGGTACAGGGGTTTCAACAGTCTCGATTGAAGTCGTCAGCATTTCGCAAATTCTATGGTCGTTATAACGATGTAGTTCGTCAATACAACCTATCATTTGGTCAAATGCTGTCTGACGTGTTCCATACCGATTGTTAAGCCGTTCTTGGCACACTGATTTTAACTGCGGATAGCTCCGTTTACCTGAACAGGATATAGGGCTCACGGCGGGTGTGACCGGTCGACAGGGGATACTTACTCCTCCTAGGCACCTGATCCCACCTCTGGTATGTCCAGGGGTCCGTGTTTGCCCAACTATCTATTTTGTATTGCTTATAGGAGTTATGAGATTGATCACTGTTCGTTTTCTTCACCTTTGATATACCAACGTACCAGGAACGTAGAACCAAGGGGCCGCCCTCCACGTTTCTGACAACGTTCATTTCGTGTTATTTTTACATGCAAAATCAGATATATTGGCGGAATGGCTTCTATGCAATTATTTTGGTGGTAGTAATGAATGATAAAAAATGCAATTTTAAAGGACTAATGGACCCCTTTCTTCCGATTCAGGAATACGAGATTTGGGCAAAAGAGAAATTTTTAGGTTTCATTTTCTGCTTGTCAACAACTTGAGAAGCCAATTTCTCCTCTTGCCAACACTTTGAAAAACGATGCTACGTTTCTTCGTACGATTCTAAACTCTTTAAAAATAATAATTTAGAATGTAGTACTTGTTGTAAATTTGAAACTGTCATATATCAATTAAGTTGAATTGCTATTAATTCTATACCCTGGCACTTATCGACTTCCTTGGGTACAATCTCTCACCAGAGGGCGTATTACGCTGCGCTACAACACCTCTGTCAACGTCTGAATGTCAAGATTCTTGGCAAAACTTATTTCTACCTATTGCATTATAAAGTATGATTTTACAAGTTTTAGTGTTAAGCTTAAAATCTTACATTAAGTTCACAAAAACGAATTCCATGATTATTCTAGTATTATTGGATGCATGAATGAATGAATATTTATATAAAACCTTTTAATTCGCTCAGGTGTCTCATATTTACCAGCTTCTGCGTTTATAAAATTCAGACAAGTGTTTGATTTGCTTAGATATGATCATTACAGTTTGATATGCTAAGTTAGTTTTAGTACGTTTTGATATGATTTTTAGGCGTTGACAGAGGTATTAGTGGAGCGTAGCGGGAACGATAACTCTGGGTAGAGATTGCCTTGGGTATTGCATCATCAGGAGGAGGTCGTCTTCGGTACGAGTTGTTTAGCCCCGGATTGCCGAAAAGTGACTTCCGGAAGCACGAGAATTTCTCCCGCAATTATGGAGTGAGGTAGATGTACAACAGGACCTACCCGGAGTTGAAGACCGATAGTAGACAGAACATATAGTCCGTGGGGCCCATGTAGATGTAAAGATATTGTATTAAATATCACATATAAAAGGGTTCAGTCGTGTATTCCAACTTATCTCAAGTTCAAGTCTACACCCTGTATTTCCTACACCTATACTTCTACTATTGCATCCAAACTTTTTAATCATAAATAAAATTTGCAGTCCCTAGATATAGACCATCTTATACGTAATCCACCAACGTGTTCTTCCTCTTCTTTCAACTATAGTCCAGCTGGACATGTCATTACTGGTGACGTTGATATAATTGAAAATGAGGACCTCAAATCACTTATTCTTAAAGGTCCTAAATACAGAGAACCTCGGTCTTTTAATTGGCGACAGGACTTCATCTCTATTATGAATTCTGTCGAAGATTATGCCAGACGATGGGTTAAACATAGAAAAGAACTTGATACATTGTCAGAATGGGTTAAAAGTATAAGAGGAATATTAAAATCTCGCATTAGACATGTGGAAACAAATGTACGTACCATCTATTCTTCTGTGTTTAGTAAACCAGAAGTGATAAAACAATTAGATAGGTTACATGAGGAATATCTTTTGGTTCCAGCTAACATCAGTGTCTTGGTTTGTAAGGCTCATTATTACAACTGTATTTATACCCCCCACGAACGAAGTTCAGGAGGGTATATTGGAATCACTCTGTCTGTCTGTGCAGATTCGTGCCCGGGCCGTAACTTCTTTGTTCTTTTACATAGGCATACCATATTTGGCACACAGGAGGATCACCATGAGACGATGTGTCGAGTACCTTCATGACCTCTATATGACCTTGACCACAGAGTCGTCCACTTCTGCTTCATACCTAGATATTTTATTTAAAGTAGTCATTAATGGCATACTGACAACTCAACTGTATGACAAACGGGATGATTTCAGCTTCTCCATCGTCAACTTCCCATAATAAGGGGGCCTCCGTGGACAAGACCATCGCACTCAAAATCACACAGCCTCTCACCTCTGTCGGCGCGAGTTCGAATCCCGCTCGCGCCGGTAAGTGAGAAAGTTTCCCAGTTTACTTTCGGAAGGTCGGTGGTCTCTTCCCAGGTACAGTGTATCTGGGTTCTCTCTTCCACCAATAAAAACTGGGCGCCACCAGATAACTGAAAAATTGTTGAGTATGGCGGAAAACATCAATCAATTTCATATTTATGTAGCAATATTCCATTATCACCTGCATATGGTGTTTATATTTTTCAACTGAACCGGCGCGGTGGCCTAGTGGTTAGATTATTCACCCCGCATGCGGAAGGCCGCGACAGACCAAAGTCGTTAAAAATATGTCCCGTGTCGCAGTAGGTGTGGCACGCTAAAGAACTCTCACTGCTCAAAGGGCGTATGCGCCGAGCAAAGACCTAAATTGAAGCCCCTCACCGGTCTTGGTGACGTCTCCATATGAGTGAAAAATTCTCGAGAGAGACGTTAAGCAAGATACAATCAATCTTTCAAATGATTCGATACGCTGGTTAGACCATCGCGCTCAATATCACACGGTATCTCACCTCCTCTGGTCGACGAGGGTTCGAATCCCGCTCGCGCCGGTAAGTGAGAAAGTTTCCCAGTTCACTTTCGGAAGGTCGGTGGTCTCTTCGCAGATATTGTAACTGGGTTCTCTCTTCCACCAATAAAAACTGGGCGTCACCAGTTAACTGAAAAATCGCTAAAACGCATCAAAGATGCGTATGGCCGAGTTGCAGTTTGTAATGTTTTCGGTCGCAATAGGTATTTCAGTGGCGGATTAAAGGGGGGGGGGCGCAGCCGGCGCCCCTCCCCACTGAATTTTTTCAAATTTAAGGTAAATCGTGGTGTCGTGTTCAAGGGACTGATTCACGATTTTCTCCAAACTTTTATTTTTCAGTTTTAACTATCAAAATCTACTCTCTATGTTTAAAAGATGTCCCATAAAAATGAAAAATAAAAATCGATCTAAGTTTATCATGAATTTCACATTTCAAGCATTCTTCGGATAAAATGTGTTATCTAAAAGTTGAAATGTGCGACTATGCAAAATTAAGATGCTTTATATTACAACATTAATATTTCACTTGTTTGTTGGTATACATAAAAAGACTCGAGTCTTTGTTGACATAACGCATATTTAAGGCTAAAATATAGCTTTTATTCTTGCATTCAGAAGGTCAAAATTTTGGTTGTCAACATTAAATAAGTTATACTTTTAATATTTAGCATATAAAATAAAAAATAATTTGTTCAAAAATCGTGAACCAGTCCCTTTAACAAAAATGTACTAAACGATAAAAGAAGCAATAATTCTCCCACTCCCGGAGAAATAAATGGCAAAATCTTTTGATTTATTGAATTAGTTTATTGGGAGATCTTAATTTTTTCCAAAATCTCTTCAAATATGCGTCATTTTATTAATTTCACCTTATTAAAAATGATAGAAAATAGTACAAATGACTAAATAGGAGACATATTTCAAGTCCTATAAAATCCAGACCCCCTGCCTCATAAAGTGGCACCCCCCCCCCCCCCCCCCCCTGTAAACACAATTCCTGGATCCGCCCCTGTATTTAGTGTGATAATGACCTTGAGCCTTTGGATTCCAAAAGCAACATGAATCTTGAATGTCATCAGGATTTGAAATTTGATAAACTTGCACCAGCAAGTGCATGTATAAAAGTTAGAGGTAAGCTCAAATCTACAGTATATAGTGAAAAAGAGACCTTGACCTTTGGACCTCAAAATAAATAGGAACCTTCCTCTTTTGGATGCAAGTCTGCCAAAGACGCACCAAGTAGTATGGAAGTTAGAGACCGGACAAGCTCAAATCTATGGCATTTAGTGACAGTGACCTTTGGACCTCAAAATAAATAGGAACCTTCCTCTTTTGGATGTGATCATGTTATGCAAGTCTCACAAAGATGCACCATAAAGTACAAGTATGAAAGTTAGAGACCGGAAAAGCTAATTGTGGCCGCCGCACGCCCGCCCGACTGGACACCCATCCTTCGCCAAGTTAAAAGCCGAGATTTGCTACGCAACTCGGCTATAAATTGTTGAGTGTGGCGGAAAACAGCAAAACAATCAATCGATACGTTAGAGCTTGTTCTGCTAATGGTCAGTTTTTAAATCGATGCAAGCTACTGACAAACAAGTTGATGGTACAGGGATTTCAACAGTCTCGATTGAAGTAAGAATTTCGCAAATTCTATGGCCGTTATACCGATCTAGTTCGTCAATACAATCTATCATTAGGTCAAATGCTGCTTGACGTGTTTCATACCGATTGTTAGGCCGTTCGTGGCACACTGATTTTGACTACGCATAACTCCGTTTACTTGATCAGGATATAGGGCTCACGGCGGGTGTGACCGATCGACAGGGGATGCTTACTCCTCCTAGGCACCTGATTGCACCTCTGGTGTGTCCAGGGTTCCGTGTTCGCCCAACTATCTATTTTGTATTGCTTATAGGAGTTATGACGGTTCGTTTATCTTCACCTTTCATACTTTAGTATGAAACGTCAGACAGCATTTGACCCAATGACAGGTTGTACTGACAAACTAGATCGTTATAACGACCCAAGATTTGGGAAAAGCTGACTTTAAACGAGACTGTTGAAACTCCTGTAACATCATCTTGTTTGTCAGTAGTCTGCCTCGATTTGAAAACTGAGTATACAGAGTGTTTGATCACAATTGTCATAATCATTGTACTCCAAAGGCACGGGATTATTTTTTTTGTATGAAAGCCTGTTTTTCAAAATCATCTATCCTCTTATACATCTTGAAGGAAACATAAAGGCATTGTGAGGAACAACATTAATTTCCTTGCAAAAATTATCTTCATGACCCCCACAGGATAGTTAGTGGTTCTGCCGTCAGGGAGAGCGAAAATGGTCATATAGTGAAAATGTACATAATCTTAAGAAATCTTCTTTCCTACAACACCTCTTAAAAAACCAAACAAAGTAAATCCATACTTAGGACAGGGCCGTAAATTAACCTTCAATTTGGAGGAGGCAGGAAATTAGGCGGGGGTCTGGGGGCCGCCCAGGCCCCCAGACGCTTAGCACATTTTGGGCACACTGAACACGTTTCGTGCAAAATCCTTGATTCTAGGGCCTTCTAAGATGTTACTTGACTAACTCATTCTAAAAGAAAGATTTGGAATGCTTTTTAAGGGAGGTATCATGTTCTTAGTTATTGGAAACAACATAAATTCTAATGAACTTTAAATTTTAATTTTTTTTGGCTCAAAAGTTGGAGGAGGCAGCTGCCTCCTCCGCCTCCATGTAATTTACGGCCCTGTTGGATCAGCATGGAACCCTAGATACCACAAAAATCTTTTTCAGGACCTTCAAAACAGTTTGGGTCCCGTGAAGATCCGGGTTAGAATAGGTATAGGTCCTCACCCCTCAGTGCCCCTTTCTTGTCGTAAGAGGCGAGTAAATTGGGCGTTCCTTCGGATGAGTCCTCAAAATTCGAGGCCCCGTGTCACAGCAGGTGTGGTACGATAAAGATACCTCCTTACTCAAAGGCCGAAAGTGCCGAGCACAGGCTTAGATTTTACAGTTTCCATACGAGTAAAATATATTCGAGAGGAACGTTAAACAATATACAATCAATCAATTTAAACTGACTAAGTAAATGTAGAGAAAATTTCACTTAATTTTATTGTAAACCCATTTGCGCCCCTACTTTGTGGGGATCCGGGTTAGAATAGGTCCTCAGTACCCCATGCTTGTCTTAAGAGGCGACTACATGTATATGGGGCGGTCGTTCGGATGAGACCGCAAAAATCTAGGTCCCCTGTCACAGCAGGTGTGGCACGAGAAAGATCCCTTTCTGTTCAAAGGCCATAAGCGCCGATCATAGGACTAAATTTTGCAGTTCTTCACCGGCAGTGGTGACGTCTCCATGAATGAATATTTTTGCAGCGTAACGTTAAACAATATCCATCTATCCCTACCCCGGGTTTGACCAACTCACCAAATCTCTAGACAACAACCATCTAGGCAAGTCAAATAACTTGCTTTCGATGATGAGGGAATTCTCAAAACTCTGTCACACACTACTATACATTGTCAATGAGAATTGAAATGGAATAGTTAATTAATGTACATTTAAGACAATCATGCAAGATACACATTGCATTTGTAATGTATATAAAGCACGGAAATTGCAATAAACTCTTAAATAAACATAACAGCCCGAAGTGAAGAAATATTCAATGTAAAGCTCAGAAAATTATACTTTATTTAGTATTCCTTATCACGTTCGCCCACAGAAATCTACGGATATCGCAAGTATTGTTCAAGCATTTTCGCATCTATGGAAAGAAAGATAACTTTAGCAAAATATCAGTCGTGTTGAACATTACTCGTATTAATTATTGTAGAAAACTGCTAATGACACAGAAAACGTTAAAGTATAGACGTAATAAAAATTCGTTCTACATATTCATTATCGTGATCTGATAATATTTTTAAACTAAACGTGGTAGCTTTTTGGTGCCCTGTGGGTAACAATTTCACCAAGATCATTAGCATTATTTACTTGCCTACACAATCTCTCCAAATCTTCTTGAATAAACCCAAGAAACTTAAAACTTTCCATTGATATCGGCAATGGTGACATCTGCATATGAGTGATAACATTTAACAAGAGGCCCACAGGCCTTATCAGTCACCTGAATACTAGTGAAAAAGTATCACTACTTCCATGGGGTATGAAATCTAGAAAAAATTTCCTGTTCTGAATATCTAAGCTATATTCTAATGTTCAGCAACAGTATAAAACAAGATGTGCTCTTAAAACTTCACTGCCTTCAAAAGTGCATACACTGATGAAAGGCTTTAAATAATAGGTGTATTAACATTAAAACATCAAAACATATGACTAATTTGGACTCATCCTTAAGTCACAACCCTGGGTTTTGATTGAAATTCACCATTTTTTGTACATTCTTTTCTGCTATTCCTAAGTATGCATTTAGATTTTATACAGTATCAGCAAACTTACACATAAATACTATATACAAAGTGTTGCACCACCTGGGGTCAGAACCCTTACTCCGGGGATCATCAAATTTACAATTTTGGTAAAAGACTACTTGCTCTATCCATTTACTTTCAATTTAGTATCAACAGCGCTAAAGAAGATGTTATTTAAGTGTTTTACACATAAACACTATATACCAAGTTTGGCCCCGCCCTGGGGTCAGAACCCCTACCCCAGGGATCATGAAATTTACAATTTCGGTAGAGCCCTTCCTGCTCTCCATCACCATGCATTTAGTTTTTCTTACATGTGTGCGGTTCTTGAGAAGAAGATTTTTGACAATTGGTCAATTTTGGCCCCACTTCTAAGACCCCAGGGGTGCAGGAATCCTGAAATTTACAATTTATGTCCCCCTTGTTCCAAAGATGCTTCATACCAAATATGAAAAGAATTGGAATGATAGTTATCAAGAAGTTAAAAAGGTCTATTGTTCACACATTTAATAACTTAACATTTTGGCCCCACCCTGATACCAAAACCCCTACCCCGGGGATCATTTCATTTACAATTTAGGTAGAGGCCTTCCTGCTCGCCATCACCATGCATTTTTGTTTTTCTTTCACATGTGCAATTTTTAAGAAGAAGATTTTTGAAAATTGGTCAATTTTGGTCAGTTTTTGCCCCGCCCCTAAGGCTCCAGGGGGTGCTGGAGATCTGAAATTTACAATTCATGTTCCCCTTGTCCCGAGGATACTCCATAACAAATTTGAAAAGAATTGGACTGGTAGTTATCAAGAAGAAGTTAAAAATGTTCAATTGTTAACGCAAGACGGACGACGACCGATTGCAATAGGTCACCTGAGTTTACTCAGGTGACCTAAAAACCAACCGTAACTTCTACAAGGAATACAAAATTAAGAGTTGAGCAAACACCGACCCCTGGATATACCAGAGGTGGGGCATCCAATAACCATAGTATCAACATAATGTTTTAAAACAGTACAAGCTGTAAACTGACGGTATTTTTTTTCAACTATCCAATCATGTACCAAATAACACCTATCGGTATAACTGATATAATCCCCAAGATTTGAAGAAAAAATTCAGTAAAAAACAAACAACAAAAAACAAACAAGGGAATATTGTTTGAGAGCACACCTACAATGAGTATTTCGTATAAACCGCCAATGCATATACACAGGTATGGGAACGATGATTGCCGAACATAATGGGGTTACCGAGACCGATGTCATCATCTTCCTGTATGGTACGTTACCACTTTAATGGGAATGATTCACGACCCCTCCCCCCCCCCCTCCCCCAATTTTGTTTTTCACTTTAAATGATCGAAATCTACAGTCTAACATGTTTAGCAAAAAATTAAGACAGAAGCTCATTAAGGAGAGTTTATTATTTGTTTTGAAAACAAAAATCAAGGTGTATTATTGTTTACTAAGTTTTCAAAAGAAATGAATATTGATAAAAGTTTATTAAATCTATCAACATCTCAAGAATACTTTGGGTAAAATATGTCATTTAAAAGTTAAAATTTGTGACTGTACAAAACGAAGATGCTTTGAATTACAAAATTAACATTTCACTGGTTTATTTACATAAAAAGACTCGTGTCGTTGTTTACATAGCACAGAATTAAAGCCAAAATATTGCTCTTATCCTTGCGTTCAGAAAGTCAAAATCTTGGTTGTATTTTAATTTTTAACATCACAAATGAAAAAACTTTTTTCTTGAAAAACGTGAACCAGTCCCTTTAAGTGTATTTTCGTACCGTGTGGTGCAAGGGCGTCTTATGTGAGTAATATAAATATTTACAAGTGCATTTAAAAGTTTAAAATCCAGGTTATCTATGGTCGGATACTGATGGACTGAATCTGGCACTTGAAGCTGTCCAAAGATGTTGCTTTGACAGCCTCAGAAGGTAAAAAGTTCCAAATCCCAATCCCATCTGGAAAAACATATACAAAGACTTTAAAAAAAAAAAAAATTACATCGTTTCATGAATGACTACAAGTACAATATAAGTGTACTATCGAAAAGTTTACGGAATGAGAGTAACCCCCCCCCCCCCCCCCCCCGGGGGGGATCCGTAACCGGTATGCAGTTTACCCCAAGAATAAATGTCTAGGTGTTGTGTGATTGGCTAATATAAAGAGTGAAATTATTTGGAATTGAAAAAAACCCCATAGAGGTTTAAATTCATTGTCAGGATGAAAAATTATCGCACAAAATCGAGAAATGACTGAGGAAATTACCATGGTAGGGGTGTGCTTAAAATGAAGGGTGTAAGTTACTGCATATTGCTATGTGTTGTAAAAAAGTACAAATATGACCTATAAAAGCAACGGGATCCTATATAATTTTTGACGTGTTTTATCAGCACTTGGAATGAACTTTGAAATGTTTGCGGTCATTTGTTTAAAATAATATAGTTAATTAGTGAGAGGGCCAAAGGTTAGTATTGAGATCTATGGGGAATGAATTGATTTTCTTTTCCCTTACATATCCACCGTGGACCATGGTGAAAAGATTCAGTAACGCACGGGTTCCAGATTGTTAGAGCGTTATTTTTCTCAAAAACAACATAAATGAGTTTTCTTTGTCTAAAACATATTGCACGGAACGCACAGACGTATTGAGAAACAGAATATGACCCATACTTTGAATGAAGTAATTACTTTTCTCAAACACTCTTGTTTATATCGAGTACCTAAGAAAATTCGCACAAATGTTTGCTTCATGAGCTGAAATGAAGGTTTGAAATAATTTGAGAAAGTACCATGATAATGTGTCACAAGAATATAAAAAAGACATTTAATTTCTTACTAAATTGGGGTTCATAATAGTCTTTATTTTGACGAAATGCTTGAAAATAAAAATAACGCAGGGTGAAAAGATGGAAGATTTAGTGTTACAACAAGGTCAAAGATTCCCATCTTGATTAATGTCTTTCATAGAGCATCGCGCTCAAAATCACACGACCTCTCACCTCTGTCGGCGCGGGTACGAATCCCGCTTGCGACGTTAAAGCTGACATGAATTAATAAATATAGTATAATTCTATATGTCCGCCATATTTCTCTGCTAATCCGCCATATTAGTTGGATATTCTATTGTTATATGTATCAGGGTTCGCATGGTATATAAGGGGGCGAGTTTTGCTACGCTTCACTTCACATCAGTGTCTTCGATTTACCTGTGCGGGTAGCTTCGACAGGTAACACGTACATCTCCGATACTAATTTATAGGACATCAAGAAGAAATGAAATCACGTTTTGGAACACCACGCAGTGCTCAAAATTACAATAAACATATCGTACAGTAGTAAATCATTCTAAAAGCTTTGGATAAATAAATATAGAATGCCTTTTCTTTATCTGAATGTACGTACATTTGCAGTAAATATGTCAAAACTATACAAAAACGCGGAGAAATATTTCATCTATTATCTATTGATAAAATGGAATAAGCAAAGGGTATAAAATTTCTACCATTCACACTTACTTCAAGCAAAATGCAAATACATAAATACTACTGTACTTATGCACGTCACATCCATGCAAACGCATCGAATGCGGACGACTATTTACCTGGGTCTACTCGTAATATCTGTAAGGAGATGTATGTGTTTATTTGTCGAAAATACTCTAAGTAGTAGTAAAACTCCCTTTATTTGCATAATCCATGAAACAAAACGACAATCTTCAATCAGGGGAAGTATCAGAGTATAATATTTACCCTGTATTGTGCATGAATCCTTATACCTTATGATTTACTGGTCAGAGTATTGCAGATTTATAAATCAGGAAATCATTTAGGTATTTAAATTGTTTATGCATATAAAATTTGCATATACAACACTGTACGAGTGTATGGAGAGAGAGAGAGAGAGAAGATAGAGAAAGTTTAAACGATGATCTTGTAATAATCGCGCTCTTATTTAGACAAATGATATCGTTAATTCAATAATAGAGAACAGTAACTCAATATTGCTCTCATTAATTGATACTACAGATTTATTTGATTCATTTAAACACGCAATAGTTAAAAATTAAACATATCTTTAAATAATGTTATTTTTAATTACTTCATTTTATGCTAATTTGGCATTCAATAGATCTTATATACATTTATCTATGCCATTTTGCGTTATTATATTCTGCGCTGAACTCGACGCAAATTGTACTAATGCAAAATGTAATAATTGAGTTTATCATATTATGCGTCGTTATCAAGTACATGGAATCAAGGGGAGGGGATAAGAGTGTCTGTCCCCCACCTTTATTAATAACTATTTGTTATTTTTAATGCAAATAAAAGATATATTGGGTGACAACCACCCCCCCCCCCCCCCCATACGTAACCCCAGCTTGAAAGTTCTGGTATAGTAGTAGAAGACACACACCACCACCACTTAATAAAATGAAGATATTATGAGGCACTCATAGTAGAGGACTCTAACCACCCCATCCCACCCCTAACGATTGGAGAAAATGAAGTGTAGGGGGAAATTGTTGAGGCAGTCGAAGTAAAAGACTCTTTACCCCTTCACCCCCACATTAGGACTTTGAACACCGGACAAAACATCTTGCTCTGTTTGGGTTTTTTGTTTTATTTTATTGCTGTTTTCGTTCATCTTTTTTAATTATTATTTTGAATGGCAAGAAATTTTGAAGAATCCAATTTTCCATTTTTTTCTTCCTGTTGTACCCCCCCCCCCCCCCCATGAAAAATGACGATACATGTCTGGTTATTACATGTACATTTTGCTTTGCAACACATGCATGCATACTAATTGTATGGTGTAGAATTGCACCCTTTACCAAGTTTTCCTTCATTTACACAGTGTAAGGAATGGTAAACCAAAATCACAAAACAAAATACATAAAGACCAAGATATTTTTAAGTGTAGGAACTTCATTCACGAATACATAAATACATGTATTCAGAAAAATTGCATGCATGCATTGCAGGACTATATCATATGTGTGTTTTAACGTTTCTGTAACATGCCATAATGATCTGGCGCAATGGGTATATACTGAAAATAGACATACCGCTGTACGTCGAAATTTCAAATTCAAATCTACTCGATAAGATGTTAGTATTCATAAATCAGTAAAATTCGTGTTGAAGTTTTATTTGATATGATACAGTGTCAATATACTGTAATGCATTAGTAGGATATGCAAAAGGCAAGAGCATAAACCTTTTCCATTTTCATTATTGGTATCAATATCTATATGATCACGAAAAAACATATAATTTATATCCGGATTCATATACCGATTTAGATTTCAATGAAATTAAAAGAAGGAACCCCACATTTGCATTCAAAGTAGATGTACTTCAAAATGAATTAATTTCTGCTCTTGCTGAAAGCATGATTCTAAATTCGGGAACGAATCTTGCATACAAAATAATTAATAGGGGAACACATAAATTCGAGCTCCTTTGGAATTTAATGAAATGCAGATATGCACCTTTCTTTCAACACGAATTGATATATGTTGTTTCAGGCACGTATACAGGGGGTTGGGGTAGGCTGGTATGCTCTCCCCACTTTTTTGACAATTTACTTTTTCCCGTTATTCTAACATACAAAGTATTTTCTACATGCACAGTTCAAACTAATATTTTTTTTTTTTTAAATTTGTAATGAATTCAATTATGAGCATCAACTCCTGTACGTTTCCAATATATTGTCAATCACAAATTTTTAAATAGCTTGATATTTTTTATGCTTGTAAGCTTACATTTATATCAGTGATCAATCTTCTTTCCTTCTGTGAAATGATATATTGTACATCGAAGTAGGACGCTCTCTCTCTCTCTCCTGTTCAATCAATAGATATGGACATACAGAGACCGTAAATAATTATACGGTTCCAAAAGACAATAAAACTATATTTTCGTTTATATATTTCCTTTTATGTGTGTCTTTGTGTAATTAACTGTTTATTATGGATTGCAAATGTAATACCCGCATTTTCACACAGATGTATATTTCCAATCATTATTCCCTTATTTGTATATCCAAGTTTGTATATGATCATCGATAAATTTTGAATTGTGCACGCAATATATCCAACCAGATGCTCAGTGTATATGATTAGATTCCCGATTTCTATAAACTGCAAGACCTCGACCAGACAAGCATTCAATACAGGAAAAATTCGCCCCTGATTGAAGACACCCTGTTTGGCACGGGTGAAGTGTGTCGTAGTCTGTATAATGGAATGACAACGTGTTGTAAAATTCTAACGAGATGCAAATGGAGTTTATCATTTTGTTTCGTGGATTTATCAGAATAAAGAGAATCTAATATTTTCGGTAAGTGCACATCTCCGATACCTGTTGAGCAGACGTCCGTATTTGATACGGTATTTTTGGCGAATATGCCATGTGCATTACATATTATGCATATGGCATGCACCTGTATTTTGCAAGAATTGATATAAATAATAGATTTGATGCTCTTTGCTTATTCCATTCTATCAGTATGTAATTGGCAAATGATTTCTCCGCATTTATTTCATAAGAAAATGCAAATACTTGCAAGTATGCAAGAAAAGCTTCTTTTTTTTTGCATTTTTGTCTAAATTTTCTAAACTTTCAGAATGTTGCATTGGTATACAATAAATATTTTGAGCAAACCATAATGTTTTAAAATGTGATTTTATTTGTTTCTCATTCCCTATATATTACTATCGGAGATGTGCACTGGTCGAGTCCACCTAGAAAAATCACTCAGGTGTGACAATCACATTTGGGGTATATACGGGTAGAATAAATTAGGCTACCTGAGAGAAATATGGCGGATAAGATGAGAAAGGTGTACGTATTTATTAATTCATGTCAGCTTTAAGTGAGAAAGTTTCCCAGTTTACTTTCGGAAGGTCGGTGGTCTCTTCCCTAGTACATTGTATCTGGGTTCTCTCCTCCACCAATAAACAAATGGGCGCCACCAGATAACTGAAAAATTGTTGAGTGTGGCGGAAAGCATCAATCAATCAATTCATCTTATAAATTCAGAATTTTAAGTTTTTCCGTCACATATTATATTCAGATTAATGGAATGAATCTATTTTTCTATAAAATTGGCATGTTAAATTGTTTACAAATCTGACACGTGTTCAGTGCCTTTCTTTCGTTTTTACCGAACTGGTGACCTCCGAGGTCAATGTACATCGGGGATTACGAGCGGGAATTACTCTGACAGGTTGACAATGATTCATGAATCGACAGTTTTTGTTGATTTGACGGGTTTATTGCGTCAGATACATTCTAATTCTGAAGTTTTATATATTCAACCAAAAATATGTTAAATATTCTTTTATTTTTCAATTTATTTATCGTCAGTTACAGCTTGTATGTTTTAAAGCATTGACTACATGTATATAATTTTACTGTAAAACAGTGAATCGAACTAATAAAATTAATCTCTAATGATTGTTTTAAAAAAAAGATTGGCCAATTCTGGTTACCTTTGTGACAGCATTGCATGGTACAATCGCGCCTGGATAAGGGTTATTATCTACAGAAATTTAAAGACTGTGAAGATAACGAACAGTGATCAATCTCATAACTCCTATAAGCAATACAAAATAGAGAGTTGGGCAAACACGGACCCCTTGATGTACCAGAGGATCAGGTGCCTAGAAGGAGTAAGCATCCCCTGTCGACCGGCCACACCCGCCGTGAGCCCTATGTCGTGATGTGTAGATTGATTGTTTTACATCCTGTCGATAATGTTTCATTCATAATGAGACGTCACCAGCTGTGGGTGAAGCACCACAAATTTAGATCTATGCTGGACCGTAGAAGTGAAGGTGCCTTCGTGCCAACGCCTGCCGCGACACAGGACCTCCGTTTTGTAGGTCATATCCGAAAGACCCGCGATTCTCGCTTCTAGATGCCAAGTGTTTGGCGAAGGAGCAATTTTAACGCCTTAGGTTTGACGCCGTCATGACACAATCGGGACTCGAACTCACGACCTCCTGGTTACGAAGCGAATGCTTCACCACTGAGCTACCGCGACCAATACGGAACATTGGAACCATTATTTCGTCTGCGATTCCGTCTCGGTTGTGATATCTAGTACGTACAACGACATAACGTTTTTTGCGTTTACTTGGGCAACTTGTCAGTAAGCAAGCACATGTTACTTACTATCAGATATAGTGAATTCAGGCACAATTAAGTGTCGTTTTTGAGGGGTGGGGAACAAACGGAGAAAATAAGGTGCCGTTATATTTAGTTAGCAAGAAAAGCACTTCTGCCCAAACCCCCTAAATCGTAAAGGGGGAGGGTATCCTTCAGTACATGTAGGAGTTCAATTCATCGATTCAACCTTGCATTTCCACTACCATTCACCGTTACTGTATCAAGTGACCAGCTAATAAATCGATCTTTGCATGTACTAACAGAAATGTTGTATATGGCAATTTAACGCGATGTCAAGAAAACGGGGGTGGTGGTGGGGCAGAAGTGATGGGGGGGGGGGGGGGGGGGGGGAGTGTAACATGTTCCTACATGTACGTGTCTGGAGATCAATGCATACATTGTGATAATTTATATCATTTCACAGCGATCAGTGGTTTTAATGACTCGAGAAAATCTCATTAAGTACGGGCATACGGTGAGGAGATAATCTTTTCTTTTCTTTTATCTCTGCTACCTAACATCAGATTCTGAAATTTAATCCAATACATTATGTTTTGGTACTAGGGCATTCACTTGCAACATTTTGTAAAATAATCTTCAAGTCGTCTTAGCCATCACTAATTACCGTCTTCCTTGGAAGACGGTATACAGAGTTGAAGTGTTTTACAGTCTTCGGACTTTGCACTTCCTCTCTTTTTTCATTGGTAGAAAGTGCATGAAGTGAAAATTTTCAATTATTTCATTGGTTGAAATGCTCTTCAAGGCAAGGGAGATAATTTTCTGGTGTTCTAATTTTCGTACGACTTAATAATTTTTCAAGATTTTCAATCTTAAAAAAATCGACAAAACGAACAAAAGAAAAATGCAATTCATGAAATTGACACATTACTTTTTTAAAAGCAACTAATACAAAGCATTTCTATGGTTACTTCATTTACAGCAATGTTTTCATTTTTGCATACAAACAGAAAAACTCGCCGTTTTTAGTTTTGATTGCTTGTGTTTTGGGATAATTTTAATTGACAATCAGTGATTCCAATGCAACCATTTTTGTTTGTATTATCAGTGGCATTTGAGAACTTTGCTAATCTTAAGAAGGAAAAGGATAGTAACATTTCATTACATATTATGTTGCTTAAAATTACCCCTGCTGTAAGTTTAGACTGTCTGTATCAGGTAAACTTAAAAGTTTTTGTTTTTTTTCAACACATCTGTTCTAAAACTATCCTATTCCTTCAGAATATTTTTTTCCCTTACAATTGCTTAAATTTTAATAACAATCATTAATCTTTTATGTATTTTATGATATAATTTTTGGCAAAACTATTACAATATTCTCAGGTCTTTATCCTGGTTAATTTCTAAAGCAGTTGTACTGTACAATATGCAAGAATAATGTTTATGCAAATTTGAGCAATTTAAATCTTTTTAGTTTGTTTTGTTTCATAACTTTGTTAAAAAATAAATATTTTGATATACATGTACACACTGAAAATCTCAGTTTCATTTGATATAGAGGCTTTAATCAGTGCTAATACAGGGAACAGTGATTTTGATTTCCAGTACATATACCCTTCATAAATACAAACTTTTACAATGGGAGTCAGGACACAGCTTTGTAGGCATGATGTCCGTGAGATTATTTATTTTAGCTCAATTCAATAATGAAGACAAGGGACATAATTCAACTTCGCTCTATAGAGTTGCTGCTAAAGACGGCAAGCTTTTTTTTTTAAAAAGCTTTACTTGTTTGTATATAAGAGTTGCGCAAATGACCTATAATTTTCGTAACTTCTTTTTCTGAAGAGTTCCAAAATTTTCTAGTTCCGATACCCCGTATTGCATGCATAACTATGAGGTCGTAGTTGTGTGGGTACTTTCTCGTGTCAAAGACCCACGACTCTCACTTCTAAATACCGAGCATTTAGCGAAATAGAGATCGCTACCTATGTCTTAGGTTTGAAGCGGACAAAATACGAGTGGAATTCGAACCTAAGATTTCTCGGTCATGAACCATTGGACCATCGCGAAATCTGGAGATTGGAACACGCTTTTCCCATTACATTCTCAAGATTACTTAGTGCACAAGTCTAAATCAATTAATTTAGAGAATGTAATCAGAGAAGTTTCCAATCTACTCATTGGTTACCGGTTTTCTTACCTTCTCGTCCGCTTTAAGTATTTTGTTTTAATTCATAAGACCCTTGGTAAGCCTTTTATGACGTTGAAATATTAGTGAACTGAAGTTTTTGTTTTAAGTCATAACACCCTTGATAAGCCGCTGTTTGCGACTTTCATGACGTTGGAAAATTGAAATGATAAAAAAAAACAACCCCACACACACAAACACCAAACAAACAAACGCATGGGAGGGGCACTAAATTTGCAATTGTTTGGAACATATACGTTACAGGACGAAGAAGCTACTATAATACTAATAACGTTTGATACGTAGATCTTTGTTGATATAACGGGGAATAGGGAAAATAAATTATACTACTAAATATGAAGTTGTTGCCTTTATGAAGTAGTTAATAATTGCTCTATGTTCGTTAATATTACTTGGATAATTTGACAGAGGGTTAGACATGTCAATTTCGCAACATATTTCAACTGATCCTTCCTTAACAATTGAACAAGACTCTCTCCGAGATTAGAAATTACATTGTAACTCTCTCGTATGCTAATACTACGAAGACGTCCATGAAACTTAACAATCTCACGTGCTCCCATGCATTAATCCTCTTTTCGGACGGATTAAACATAATCTCATTGCAAAGATTATAAACTTGTTTTGTTTCTCAATGCAAAAGTTGCCAAATTTTCATTATTCAAGTTCATTACAGGTATTTCATAAATCCTCATTAAAACAACGAAAAGATGTTTATTGAAACTGAGTGTTTGAAATCGTTTACTTGATGTGATATCTGACACTGGTTTAGAAGGTAAGGTAATTTATTTGTAACTCACTTATTTAGAATATAGGGACCAGTCAACTTTACATTCATAAACTTTCTTATATACTTTAAGATTGTTTGATTTAATAAAGATTTTTGTCAAAATACTATCGTATATGTTTCCTCTGTGGTTCAATGTACGGAGAGACGGGGAAAAGGAATATTTTTCAATGTTGATACAATTGTTTTTCTTGGTGTGCAATATTTTGTAAATTGCATTTTAATAGAAATGTTTCCTGTCAACTTTGTAGGTTTTTGCTCATAGAACGGTTGACAATTGATTTTCAATGTTGAGAATGGATTAGGTGAAGAAAATTAAAAACATCGTAGCTGAAACTCGCCAACAAATAACTGGCTTTCATTTCACAGTTACGTATGTCCTAAAATTATGCATCGAATTCACGTCTGCAAATTAAAATCAGTGTAGTAATGGTCGTTCCCCACCTTAAATAAATATGATTTTTATCAATGTGGTGTTTTTTTTTCATTTTCAAACAGATCAGTGTACATGTATGTTATCATAGTTTTTGGCGACTAACCATTGTTGTCTTGAAAAGAACATGACACGAAAACTTCATGAATACTTGAATTACTTCACTGCCCCTTAATATAATACAAGTGTTGCTCTATATTGACAAATGTAATCCATTAAACCGTGTTATACCTGCAGTAATCCGCAAAGGGACGCGGTGATCCAACTGGTAATCGTCTGTAATTGGATTTAAACAGCTAGTCTGTAACTTATTTTTAATCCACTGATGTATGTTAACGTGTGAATTTGAATATATAGGAATTATAGATAGTTTTAATGTAGTATGCATTACTTAATGGCATGCTGTAATTTAAAGAGCAGCACAAACCATTTTGTTTAATACAGAATCTGTAATATTTTTCTATGTGAAAAATAGCACTTTCTTTTACTTGCAGACACCATAAACATGTCGCGTCCAAATACAGGCAAGAACGATAAAGAAGTCAACGCCGTTATCTTCAACATGAAAGAACAGAGATGTCTATTGAAGAACTTGCACACGCTTGATGCCGAGGCATCGTATTCCTTAAAGTTGATAGACCTCAACAACCGAGGGATTAAACTCTTTTATCGGCGGTTTAAAGATAAAGTGAATAAAATCAAATCCCACTTACAGAGTGACGAAATAGCTCATCTCAAGATTCTGGATGCAAGTGGAAAAATGAAGGAACTTGTAAAGCCATTGAATATTACAGGTGCGTTGAGGATTGCTGATGCAGAGAAACGTCTGAAACTGCAAGGCCGGGATAACCAGCGAATGTCAAGAAGCGCATTATATAGACGAGATAGTGATGCATTTTCGATGTCTCCTCGTCAACTTCGTCCAAACACATGCATAGGTAATCTAAGAAGAGACTCAGTACGTCCAACACGACCTAGAAGTTTGTCATCAGGAAGACATAATTCTGTTGTAGCGTTATCATCTCCATTATCAAAAGATGAAAATAAAAACCAGGCAGTAAACAACGCGAGCAAACCGGATATTGTAGCGATTAGTTCATCCGGGATTGAAACAAAAACAGACAGGTCAGAAAACGTTTCTATACACTTAACGTCTTCGGAAAATCAACTACAAAATACAGATCAAGCGACTACGCGTACTGTAGTTGAAAAACACAGTGAAACATTGAATTCTAACTTTCACCAGGCGTCAGTACCACGCATGATAGTGACACCGATAGAGCTGAACCACCAAGCGGAAGATCACGGGAATATACAGCAACATGGTGAATCTGATAAGGATGTGCAAAATGAAAAGGTTCCAAACAAAAAAGTTACGATTGTTGAAGATTTCGAGACTTTCAGGAAATCAGCCATAGATAAAAGGAGTCATAGTAGGGGATCTTCCATTACGAGGATGAGTGCCGCTGCAGCCGTGAAGGTGGGATTGTTTTCCTGTCATACGCACAGTCAGGATCAACTGAAAGAATCTGCGAAATCGGTCTCAAATCATGGAGATTCCTTAGGCAGTTACGTAATAGACGATCCCTACGAAGAGCGCCGTAGAACGTTGTTGGATATTGAACATTCATATGCCAATAATTTGAATGAAAGGAAGGATGAATTTTTGGATGATCTTGAAGCGTATATTAACATGCAAACTGCTGAGATTGTACCTGTTACTATAGATTCAGAGGATCCAACCCTGGCACCACCACCCAGAGAGTCAAAATTGGAAAAACTAACGCGGCGTGAAATGCGTTTATTTCGAGAACAAGCAAATCGTCTTTCGCAGGCAGATCGAGGGCTTCGAGGGCAGGATTTATGGAAAGATATCACAAAGTGTAGGTATCTGAGGATGGATGACGATAAGATGGATCTAAATGGCTTGGTGTGTTTGGCCAAAAACCAAATGAAACTTGGAAATTTATAATAACGAATTTTCATTTGCGAAGGAAAAACTTACAATTTTACAAATCAAACATTGTAAATTCCACATGTATGTTTAGAAACGGATCAGGGATATATTTTGAAAAATACGCTGTTACCATTTCATTATGTTTTGTATTTTCGGAGTCTTTTGTTCTGTAGAGGAGTATGGAGCAATGTCACTTACTTCTTTGAGTCTCCAGGAGACACCAGGTACTTGGAACTCCTTTGTGCAGTGATAAACAACTAAGTGTTGATAAAATTTATATTTAAGATAATTCTATCCTCATGTGACGTCATACGTGTACTTTTATTGTAAGCATGATAGAAACATATCTTTAGAAGGAATTTTATTCACTGGGTTTATATAATTAAAATTTGGTTAACTATTTGATAGCAAGAAAGTTTATATTTTGTATAAATAATCCATAATATAATATATTAAAGAATGTTTTCAACTGTTAACTCATGTGCTAGTATTGTTCCTATTGCATATCTATCATGCAATGATTCCCTTGACATCCACAAATAATTGTGCATAGCTTTATGAAAAACGTTGACATGGTCATGATGGTGATTATGTATACACTTCTGTTTATACATGTCTGATATTTCTAAGGCAATTCCACCAATCTAGAATTATAGGTTAAATCTTTTATTTGATTGTTGATTCTTCAAATATTATATCTTAGTAAGAAATATAACCGATAAAATAAGTATGTTGCGGTATTAATAAATTTTTTACCAATTAACACAATATACCTTTTATTAACGTCAGAAAATTGCAATTTTCTTTAAACAGCATTATCAAAATTTCACAAAAACTGGTTCTAACGATATAATGTTATTCATAACAATTTCATGAAACTGTATCTTTAACAAAATATTCAAAATGTTTGTGAAAAATAAAGGAAATATATCGTATAATGGACTTGATTTAATGCAAACAGAGTTATTGCCCTTTGATTTAATATTTTGAAACATAATTGATTATTCATATATAACTTAGACTTTTGAAATAGTTTATGGTTGACAAGATATTTTGCAATAATCATTGAAAAAGACTCCAACAAAATTTATGTTCCTGTCATGCATAAATCTGATTAAATCATTAACTTTGCAAAATCTTATGACGCCACAGGAGGGTGGAAATACCTTAAAGTGGTGGCTATATATATATATATATATATATTTATATATATATGTGTGTGTGTGTGTGTGTGTGTGTGTGTGTGTGTGTGTGTGTGTGAAAAAGGCCGAGGTTTGAATCCCGGCCGCGACATACCTAAGTCGTTAAAAAAAAAGGTAGTGACAGTTCCATCGCCAAATGCTCTGCATCAGATGTGAATGTCACGGGTCCTCGGAGATTACCTTAAAAACGGATGTCCCGTATCACAGTAGAAGTGGCACGCTATAGAACCCTCACTGCTCAATGGCCATAAGCGCCGAGCATAGGCCTAGATTTGAAGCCCTTCACCGGTCTTGGTGACGTCTCCATATGAGTGAAAAATTCTCGAGCGAGACGTTAAGCAAGATCCAATCTCTCTCTCTCTCTCTCTCTCTCTCTCTCTCTCTCTCTCTCTATGTACATGTATATATATATTATCTTTGGTTATTGATTAAATTAAACTAGACTATGTGGAAATTAAAATAACTTTTTTAGTTTGAACCATAATAAGGCAAAGTCACATAAGGGTGGAGCTACCTTAATTGTGTATATGAAATAAAACCGTTACTTCATAGTTCATGCATATAAATGAAAAGGTGAAGATAATGAGAAGCGGTCAATCTCATAATTCCTATAAGGAATATAAGATTAAAAGTTGAGACAAACGATGATGCCTGGGGATATATCAAAGGTGGCATAACGTGCCTAGGAGTAAGCATCCCCTGTCGACCTGTCACATTAACCGTGAGGCCTATATGTTGATCAGGTAAACGGAGTGATCCGTAGTTAAAATCCACAGGCGCTTGTTTCATAAACTTGGCAAGTTATACTATATAATAACACAAGGTCTTCATCTTTTTCAGGACCAAAAACTAGGTCACCGCTACAACCCCCTCCCCCCCCCCCCAACATTTATGTTTTTATCCATTTCAGCGACTAACAAACATATACAATGTTTCGCGGAAAACCCCTTCTTGTACCTCCTACATGCTCTCTTACCTCACCCCCTCCATTACAATGACCCTCAAATGAAATGCCTCGGTGCCCATACTAAAAATCCAGTGTCTAAACGACTCAAAACTTCCGGTTTGGCGACCGCGATGTGTTACGCGCGTTCTCATTGGCTATTGGTATTTTCTGGAGTCTTGGTAGCATTACATGAAAACTTCAGAACACTGGCGGTCTTTTTTGAGAACTTTTTTCACGTGGTTTTTTTGCTGTACGAAATAATAATATGACGACATTTTGGTAAGTTTTACAGTAAATTAATAACATGATTATATTAAAATGAAATTGCATGTACACAAAGAAGAGACCACACAGGTATCTGAATTTTAATCAGTAAATAGATATTTTGTAAATGGAAGAAAAAAACAACCAAAAATTAAACAACAACTAAATCTCTCTATGTTTTGTTTATATATATATATATATATATATATATATATATATATATATATATATATACCCCTACCCCTGTTATCATCAAATTTACAATTTTAGTAAAGGACTATCTGTTCTTTCTAAACAATAGCACTAAAGATGTTTTTTTAGTGTTTTATACACTGTACATAAACACTATATACCAAGTTTTGCCCCACCCTGGGGTCATGAAATTTACAACCTTGGTAGAAGCTTCCTTGGTCATTTTATACTCACTTTTTCTGCTTGATGCCCAGGAGTAAAGAAGAGTTTTAAAGAAATATATAAATTTTACAGTTTTTACCCCAAAATTAAAGTCCTTAGGGTGGGGCAGGTCATGAAATTTACAATTTCTGGTCTCCTTCACCTCAATTACTACATACCAAATTCGGTTAACATTGGCCCAGTAGTTTCTGAGAAGAAAATGTTAACGAACGATGGACGACAACAGACGCAGACCAATAGCAATAGGTCACCTGAATCACTCAAAATTGTAGAATATATGTCAACATACAGGCATCAATTCTTCAAAATGTTGATACTTATACTGATGGAGGGTAGTGTATTGAAGACACTTTTAATGTGTTGTTGCCTAATTTCTTATATTGGGTTTCAGAACATGTATCTGTATCAGAGGATCATAATGTTGCAATTGTGGACTTAATTGACCATCTGGTAAAAAAAACTGTGTAACAGAAAAAAGAATGAACACTAAGACACTATCGCTTTCTTTATCTGTACTCTTCCCAAATATTGTGAAGTCAAAAGTAAGATGTGAAGACAATAACATGAAAGTTAGTTACAGAATGCAAATTGTAGACAAGATAGATTCTGCAGCAGTCAGTTTTACTGAAATCCCCAATCATGTGCCAAGAGATTGGTTTACAATGTCTAAAAACTGTACAGAAATCTCCTTTGGGCATTTACTACCAGCAAAGTGCAACGGTCATGACATCATTCTACAGGTTGTCTTAAATATTCATGGGTCTGTGTCAGTAGCAATAGCTAATCAGAAACTTAATTTAAAAGACCATGGTATACCTCACCACATTGACTATACTTACACATCAATTCCTGCCCTCTTTCGGAGTTTTAATGTCATAAAGCCATGCTTAGGATATCACAATATAGAAATACAAACTGGTCACATGTCACTGAATTCCAAAACTTCTCGGGAATTAATCACGTTTGGAGGAGAATCTTACTTCGTCCTTCGTTTCAAAGTGTGCACTAGAGGTGTGACTTTGTCATCAAGCACTAGCTCATGCCTGAAATGCAAAGAGTGTTTTTCATCCACAAAAAGAAAAAGACAGCAGGAAAAAGAGAACATTGATCCTGATGCACATGAATCACAAGATGAAATATGTTCAAAGTTGAAACTGTTGGCTCCTAATTTATCTGAAAAGCAATTAAAATTACTAGAATCGCAAATTAAAGCATCAAACATAAGTAAGAAGGGGATGCGATGGGACAAAGACATCATAAGCATGGTAATAAGTATCTATAACAGAAACCCGGGTGTTTACAGAGAAATTGTGCAACAGAAATGGCTTCAACTTCCTTCAGAATCTTTGGGTTGTCTCTACATAAACTCTGTAAAACAGGGACCTGGAATTTTACCAGACATGATGACCTGGATGAAAAATGAAGCTATACGACAAAATGTACCTAATTCAGGATACTATGGGGGCATAATTCTGGATGAAATGGCTATTCAGGAAGATTTACAGATAGTTAATACTAAGTCTGGTTCACAAATCCATGGATTAGCAGACAGTGATGAAACTGCGAGATGCATGAAAATGCTTAATAAGGGAGATATGAGTGTAAGTTTAGCAAATCATGTGCAACAATACTTATTTAATGGTTTTACAGGTTTTCGTTGGCCATTTGCAAACTTTCCAAACCAACAAGCTGACCCAGCAGAGATATTTGTTACCACTTGGAAGTGTATAGATGCATTGACAGATTATGGATTCTCACCTCTGTATTGCTGTATGGATGGATCCTCAAATAATCGAGCTTTCCTGAAGATGCACTTTGACGGTAATCCAACATCCTCTAAAATGATTGCTCCATTTTATCGAGACCCTACGAGGCAGATGGTGTTCATCATGGACCCACCTCACTTGCTGAAGAAAATAAGAAATAGTGTTCTTAGCAGCGGATTCCTAAAAACCCATCAACGTCTCCTTACAGTGAATGGTAAATTTATCATTTGGAAAATGTGGATTGACGCTTTCATATGGGATCGCCTGAATACCTTCAAAACTCATTCAAAGCTAACAAATGAACACAATTTTTCCTAATGGTGCCCAAAAAATGAGGAACAAGCTAGCATATGAATGTCTGAATGAAGATATGCTGAACCTTATGATCCAGTATGCTTCCACTTTGTCTTCAGCTGGGCAGGAGGGTCTGAGCCAAGGAATTGAATTTCTGCGCAGAACCAGTGTCTTGGTCTCTTTCTTCATGGACTCACGACCAATTAAAGATAAAAATGACCAAAGACTTACTACATTAAGAGAAGCTTATGACTGGTTCAAAGCCTGGGAGAGTGAGGGTTGTGATGCAAGGTGAAGATAACGAACAGTGATCAATCTCATAACTCCTACAAGCAATACAAAATAGATAGTTGGGCAAACACGGACCTCTGGACACACCAGAGGTGGGATCAGGTGCCTAGGAGGAGTAAGCATCCCCTGTTGACTGGTCACACCCACCGTGAGCCCTATATCCTGATCAGGTAAACGGAGCCATCCGCAGTCAAAATCAGTGTGCCAAGAATGGCTTAACAATCGGTATGAAACACACCAGACAGCATTTGACCCAATGCGAGGCTGCATTGACGAACCAGATCGTTATAACGACCATAGAATTTGCGAAATGCTGATGGTGAGTATATTCATAAGAGACACAGGAGTTTGTTGACAATGGAAACCAGAGAAGACTTGGATTATCTTTATCTTGGATTAATGTCACTTATTGACATGTGTTGACAAGTTACATATTGATTTGGTGCCCAGTCGATTAAAAAGTGACATTATCGAGAATATTTTTTGTCAGCAAAGAGCACTTTATCATGGTGCAAACACAAACCCTAGTTATAATGAATACAGAACTGGAATAAATAGTATTATTTTAGGACAAACCACTACCTCTAGAAAATCCAATGCAGGACTGAAGGAACCAGCCAAGCCATTTGCACTGGGAAAACCTATAAAATCACAAAGGATTTAATTATGGTATAGTACATTGCTTTGTATTACAAACACTACTAATTGTTGAGTGATTCCAATTGCAAATTATAAACCATTCAAATTTACCTAATTTGTAACAGTATATAAGCACCTGGGCTGCAATTCTTACCTAAAATGACATTGACTGCAACTTGTCACAATGATTTAAAGATAAATCAAAATTTTAACTCATGGACCTTCATTTTTTGTCATTTCACCATTACTAAGTCAAGCCTAAAACAATACAATTTTTTTAAATTATCATATCATGCTATTTTCATTTGGATATATGCACAGCAACTGTAGCAATTTCAAGTGAAGTACAAGGACATTTGCAGCAGAGTATTTTTAATTTTACATTCACTTTTCCCGAGCATATTTGTATGCATCGATCATTAACCATTATTGCTCAGCATCCAAAAAAGCAAAAATTACTTTTGTATATATTTAGAGATAAAGGCTTTAAACATATAAAAATATTACCTGACATTCTGCACAGTACCAACCAAAGTTGTCTACATTTGTCCACTGATCATCTGTCAAACCTGCACACACTGGATCATACCATATATCACACAAATCACAAGCAATCCAATTTTCACCTTCATCATATACTTTTTTACAGCTTGGACATGTGTGTTCTGATTCTTCTACAGTTTCTGCGGGTTTACACTTTTTCTTGTATTTTGATGAAGTCGCTGCAGACCCGCGTTTCCTTGAGGATTTCCTTTTTGTTGTCTGACCGACTTTTGGTACCTCCAAGGTCCCCATGTTGCTTATGCTTGTACTTGCATAAGATCCAGGTTGACATTTCTGTTTAGCAGACTTGACTTTCTCATTTACTTCACTGAAAACAACTTTCTTCCTTAATCTTTCTGATTTTTCCCTCCCAAATTTCTGTAAAAGTTCTTTTCTAAATTCATTATTTCCTATTCTTAAGTATCTAGTCACATAATAATTCAATTCTGTTTGTCTGCAGGGAATCGTCTCGTGTTGCAGAGGAATTATGAAAGTCATTAAATAAATTTTGCCACATTTCCTTCAGTCCTGCATCCTTTTTCAGTTCCTTTTCACATAGTGACAGACATAAGGGTCCATGTAATTGCAAGCATTGCTTCATTTTGATATTTCAGTCTTTTTTTGCTAACATCAAGGAAAAATTCAAACGTATTGTCATTTATCACTGTAAGTCCAGATGATACATTCTGTTTTCTGTCAATTTCATGGAGAGATGTTGGGTATTTTGAAGCCAAATTCCCCTAGCTAACAAGATGGTCCAACAGTTTAACTTTTAAATATGTATGGAAGGTCTTACTTTGGTCTTTGTACATGCAAGGTGAAGATAACGAACAGTGATCAATCTCATAACTCCTACAAGCAATACAAAATAGATAGTTGGGCAAACACGTACCCCTGGACACACCAGAGGTGGGATCAGGTGCCTAGGAGGAGTAAGCATCCCCTGTTGACCGGTCACACAAGCCGTGAGCCCTATATCCTGATCAGGTAAACGGAGTTATCCGCAGTCAAAATCAGTGTGCCAAGAACGGCTTAACAATCGGTATGAAACACGTCAGACAGCATTTGACCCAATGCGAGGTTGTATTGACGAACTAGATCGTTATAACGACCATAGAAATGGCGAAATGCAGACTTCAATTGAGACTGTTGTAACCCCTATACCATCAACTTGTTTGTCAGTAGCTTGCCTCGATTTAAAAACTGATCACACACAGATCAATCTCTTGCTTAGGAGTCTGAAATAGGATCTGAAAAGAACTACGGTAAATGAAGTGCGATTATCTATATTTTCTCTTGTTATGTGGTCAAAACCTAGAATTTGAGGCACATTCATGATATGTTTTCTAGCGCTTTCAATTATTTTAGCCAGAGGTTAGAGCGTTCGAACCGCCGCTGTGACCGAGAGGTTAGAGCATTCGCCCCGCATGCGGAAGGCCGGGGTTAGAATCCCGCCCGCGACAGACCTAAGTCGTTAAAACAGGTAGTGGCAGTTCCATCGCCAAACGCTCGGCATTAGGTGTGAATGTCACGGGTCCTCGGAGATGACCTTAAAAAGGGATGACCCGTGTCACAGTAGGTGGCTCGATAGAGAACCCTCACTGCTCAATGGCCGTATGCCTAAATTTGAAGCCTTTCACCGATCTTGGTGACGTCTCCAGATGAGTGAAAAATTCTCGAGCGAGATGTAAGCAAAATACATACATACGTAAGATATAATCAATAGTGCGTTCGCCCCGCATGCGGAATGCCAGGGTTCGAACCCCCAGTCTGTCGCGGCCGGGATCAAACCCCGGCCTTCCGCATGTGAAGCGAATGCTCTAACCTCTCGGCCACCGTGGCGGTATAAAAAACAGGTCAGCTAACAAAGAAGCACAATTCGTGGTCATGGGAATTCTAACATACTGTTGAAAATCCTGATCACAACAGACTACGAAGATCCATGTATTGTCGATGAGGAACTCCAGCATATTTTTTCGATTGCAGAGTAATTGTTGGATGACTGACCACTAGCTATGAATATTTCCGTTTTCCATTTTTGGTCAAGAAGCAACTGTCAACGATGCATATATCAAAAAGTATAGTCTTTAATTTATTTGGAGGAATGTTTGTGTAGAATTGTGGTACAAGGTGACTTGAATGTAAATTTGTCTTTTAAAATGATTGCGTTACTCTTGAGGTACCCTGTATATGTCCGGTGTGGGTATGATTGGTGTGTACATGATTTTGTTAGCCCCTGTAGATCTTTAAAGATTCTAAAGAGTGTGAGAGTGAGCTCACTGGTCAGTTAAATTCTAGTCACTCCATGAAGTGCATGCTTTTCTCATTTTCCTACCTTTGTCCATACCAGTGTTGAGTCAGGTGCTGGTCCATATACTATTGGAGTTTTACGAATAGGTTTACTTTTACAGTCGACGACTGACTTTTAGAATACACCAGTTTCGCGATATGAACACTTCTGTGTAGGAGATGCATTTAGTGGAACTTTGAATGACAAAGTGGGACAGAGTGGACCTACAGTCAACGAGGAAGACGATGAAATGTATTAAAAGCGGCTTCTTTTTTAATATGTAAATGTGGGAAATACAAAATACTATCGAAAGAAATGTTTGACTAAAGTGCAAACATAAAATCAATATCATATTTGCAAGTAATGTCTAAGATATTGTATTAATGGCCAACGAAATAACTTGATATGATAAAAATTATTAATGTTTAATTACTCCCTAAATACTTATAACTTACTTAGTTTGTGTATCAGTCGAATTCGGGTGATCTAACAGTGTATGAGAAACTTACTCTTACTGAGTACATTCATTTACGCAGTGATGCATATTAGTCCCTTTCCCGCGTTTTAACAAATTGTTTCGAGCCACACTATATACGAGAGTTCTCTAAAGGGAAATAACTCGGGTGTATCTCAAAACCGGCGTATTAAAAGGGATCAACTCCAACTACAGAGGTTGGACCAAAACAAATATACAGACTGCTTCAGTAAAAACACTAAAGCTGACAATCATGTTTATTAATATAGTATTGTAAACTCTTTATCAACTCTTAGGGATCCGGGTTAGAATAGATCCTCAGTACCCTTGCTTGTCGTAAGAAACGACTAAATGAGGCGGTCCTTTGGATGAGACCGCAAAAACCGAGGCCCCGTATCACAGCAGGTGTGGCACGATAAAGATACCTGCTTCTCAAAGGCCATAACCGCCGAGCATAGGCCTAAATTTGCAGCCTTTCACCGGCAATGGTGTCGTCTCCATATGAGTTAAATATTCTCGAGAGGGACGTTAAACAATATACAACCAACCAACCTTATTTTCCTTCTACATTTGTTCAACACTTTCGCAATGCATTACTCGTTTCGACTTTTAATTAAGATAAACTTATCGATTTTCAAAAGTAATTTCGTTAACTGCGAATGACAAGCTAAGAAATGCATAAAGGAATCCAGAAAATTGCCATAAAAAGAAATAGTGGTTTTAAGCTTTACTGTATATCATAAGTGTACCACAGTGCTCTCAGTGTAACTCAAGTTATCCTGACATTTATCAATAATGTGTCATCAGCCCTGAAAACTTAAAAGTTCTTTATGTATTACATCTGAGTTTTCTGGCTCCCCAGGAACAAGCAACCCCACACACACACACACACACATACACACACACACACACACACACACACACACACACACACACACACACACACACACACACCTTTTGAACGGCAGCTCTGTATTAGACCCAAAATTGGGGGGAGGGGTAGGTTTGTCGAGATATATTTTTCATAGCTCCCCTAATTTAAACAAGAGGCCCACAGGCCTTATCGGTCACCTGAATACTAGTGAAAAAGCATCACTACTTCCATGGGCTATGAAATCTACAAAAAAAAATCTGTTCAAAATATCTAAGCTAAATTCTTAAAACTTCTCTGTCCTCCAAAGTGCATACACTGGTGAAAGGCTTTAAATAATATGTGTATTAACATTAAAACATAAAAAGACATGACTAATTTGGACTCATCTTAATAACTCTGGGTTGTGAAATTCACCATTTTTGTACATCCTTTTCTGCTATTCCTAAGTATGCATTGAGATTTTATACAGTATCAGCAAACTTACAAATAAATACTATATACTAAGTTTGGCCCCACCCTGGGGTCAAAACCCTTACTCTGGAGATCATCAAATTTACAATTTTGGTGAAAGACTACCTGCTCTATCCATTTAGTTTCAATTTAATATTAACAGCACTGAAGAAGATGTTATTTAAGTGTTTTACACATAGACACTATATAACAAGTTTAGCCCCACACTGGGGTTAGATCCCCTACCCCGGGGATCATGAAATTTACAATTTTGGTAGAGGCTTTACTGGATGTACAAAAAATAGTGAATTTCAATCAAACCCAGGGTTATGACTTAAGGATGAGTCCAAATTAGTCATATGATTTGATGTTTTAATGTTAATACACCTGTTATTTAAAGCCTTTCATCAGTGTATGCAATTTTGAAGGCAGTGAAGTTTTAAGAACACATCTTATACTGTTGCTGAACATTAGAATTTAGGTTAGATATTCATAACAGGAGGTTTTTTCTAGATTTCATAGCCCTTGGGAGTAGTGATACTTTTTCACTAGTATTCAGGTGACCGATAAGGCCAGTGGGCCTCTTCTTTCTTTTTTTTAATAGGGGCTACACTTTGAAGAGGTGTGATTTTATTGTTGAATTGAAGGTCAATGCATTATTATATATCACTTCAATATCATATAATTTATATTTCATTTCGGGCTCACAAAATCTTCAATTTCATATCCCGAGAGATAGCTTTGCTTTACTCTTTTTCAGTATTATATATGAAAAATAGCTGTCTTACCACCAAAAACTTATAGAACTTTCTCAAAAAGTATCACATTCCCTTATATGGAGTAAGCCCCCCCCCCCCCCCCTCCTGATAAAATTCTTGGATTTGTAAATGTATATGCCGCTGCGTTCACCCTTATGGTACATGTAGTACTGTCAACATTTTCATTTCTAGAAATTTAATTATTTACTCAAAAGGGTGGTGATTATCTTGCTGGCATCAGAAATCACCTCCCAAATGACCAATGATGAATGATAAACTAGGTTCTTCAATCCTCTTTCCACCAAAAGCTTCTCCATTCAAGGAATCACCAACCTCCACGTGGACTATGATAGCCTTTGTGACGGTATCCATATACATTGCTGTTGATCTGCCGGCACAAAACCCTTGAGCAAATATTTAGCAAAGTCATATTTAAAATTTACTATAAAAAATTAACATGATTAAATTCTTTATCGTTTGTTTTGCCTTTTGATGACATATGTCTCTGCTGCATCAAACTTAAATACAACTAACATTAAAAAACAATTAATTCAATGCTATTATATTTCATTTACCCGGAGAATCATATTGCACATGAACAGCAATACTTAGAGGTATACATGTACCACTAAGTGAACGTCAAATTTTTGTTAAAATGGTCTTTGAAGAAGCTCTCATTAGCAACCTAAACCATATGCGATCATCATGCCTCTCTTTCATATAAAACACCATGTAAAACAATTAATGGTCATTTCCCGAAAATACATACATATACTACATTGAAAAAAAATTATATAAAAAGTTACTGATGAACTTGGCAGTCTCAATGCTAAGGTTGATGAACTTGGCACCCATTTGGAATCGTTCCCAAGATGCACCCGGGAAAAAAATGAATTAACGAATAAAACGTATTTGCAAATGAAGAAGGGGGAAAACAACTATATATATATATATATATATATATATATATATATATATATATATTGATTGTTTCTTGTTTAACGTCTCGTTCGAGAATTTTTCACTCATAGAAACGTCACCAAGACCGGTGAAGGGCTTTAAATTTAGGCCTATGCTCGGCGTTTACGGCCATTGAGCAGTTCTTTAGCGTACCACACCTACTGTGATACGGGACATAAGTTTTTTAAGGTCATCTCCGAGGACCCGTGACACTTATTTTTACATCTTAGCTTTGAAGCGGTAATGCACAAGTTGGGCTCAAACTATCAACCTCCAACTTTTTTTTTACTGCATGTTACAAATATTCCTTCCACTAAATTTAAAGATTATTTTATGAATTTAATATTCACTGCATGCAGGGATGATGTAAGGACACAGTTCATCTGGATGTCCAGGATTTGCACCAATATTTGAATGCAAAATCACAATTACCATAATTTTTTCTAAAGCATGAATTATTGGGTAATTGTCCTAAAAGCATAATATTGTAGTTTGAATTACGAAGTTTTTTTGTTTTTGTTTTTACAAGATTTGTGTTTATTTCAGTCGTAAATATATAATTTGTATCATAATTTATTTTATCCAGCATATAACCTCAAAGTCTATTTGTTTCTATAAACTCACAAGATAGAAGTATCATCAATTGCAACAGCAAATTGACCAAGCTGCGACTTCCATAAAAGGGAGTTGAAATCCACTTTCCAGGATGGCCATTCTAATAAAATAGAATCCAAATAACGAACAATTACATAAATTATTGATATTTCAAATCATATGCGAAAGTATTAAAGGTCATATGAAATGATTTCTAACAATGTTATTTTACTTTAAAAACATATAGATGGGTACAATGTATGAATGAAGGTCAAATAGCGTTTGATAGAAAATTATTGTCTTTGGATTGATAAGAAATAAAGCTGTAAACTTGTACATAGAATGAATTTGTTACCCGCTTATCGTTCTTGATTCTGTGTGTTTGTGACGTCACAACGACCCATCGATGTAAACAACGCAATGAAAATAGTGTAGGCCTACCGTTTTGTTCAACGAAATATCTCACTGCATCTAACGGATATGGACTAATTTCTATTTTCTGACGAACTGCCCGATTTTGTGGTTCAACAATATCAGTTTAAACCAGTCAGGAATGATGCACGGCAAGCGAATAACGTTCTTCAACAGAGGATGATATTGAAGAAGTCAACAATGCATGTTGGTGCAGGCACCTGAAGTATGGCCACTAATACCCCCTCCTTTTCTGACTTTTTTTCGGGGATATTTTCTCCTCCAAAATGTATGGATTCCTTGTCTATCCCATGCAAATTTCGATTTATGTAATCCGTTCCCACTTTTTGTAAGCTTTAGAAATTGGCCTTCTACCGATAACAGTAAAGCCGGTAGAAGCTTACAAAAAGTGGGAAAGTCAAACGATTACATAAATCGAAATTTGGATGGGTTAGACAGAGAATCCAAATATTTTGGAGAAATTATCGCCGCAAAAAAAAAATCAGAATGAGGGGGGGGGGGAGGCTACTGTCCATACATCTTGCAGATGCCTGTGAATTTCAAGACCCCATGCCATCAGATACTGAAGTTTTAACTATCATTTTAAAAAGATTAGTTCTAGTCGTATGAACTTGTGTACATTTCATTTATGAAATAGTCTAAAATCTGTAATGACAATCCCAACTTCCTTTTTCTTTTTATAAGATAATTGAACGTCTCCATATTAGTGAAATATTCTCGAGAGGGGGTTAAACAATAGAAAATCAATAAGATAATTGATTGATTGAGATTGAATATTGTTTTACGCCCCTCTCGAGATTATTTCACTCATATGGAGACGTCACCACAGTCGGTGAAGGGCTGCAAAATTTAAGCCTATGTTCGGCGCTTATGGCCATTGAGCAGGGAGGGATCTTTATCGTTCCACACCTGCTGTGACACGGGACCTCGGTTTTTGCGGTCTCATCCGCAGAACCGCCTCTTTCGACAAGCAAAGGGGTACTGCTCAAGGACCCATTCTAACCCGGATCCCCACGGGATACGAATAACCACAATATTGAAATAGCGCTAAAATATTCTTGTAAGTGTAGAGTACCCTAAATGTGGTAAATGTATCATGGATGTCATCTATTATACTGGCGCACGGTTCTTCATAATTAGCTAGTGTTTCCTTGTGTGTCCCAATTTAAGTATAAAATTCACAAATCGTTGTTTTGATGGGGGAGGGGGTGCTTCTATATTTTTCAATCGTAAGTTATATATAAAAATTGCGTGCGTTTATAATTCTATAGCAGGTATTTACTTTCTCACTTTACATCCCCGCTGTTCAAATATTGGGCCCTTATTTTAATGAGAATTTTTTTTTTTGATAAGCATGTTTAGTAATAGCTGTACTGATATAGTATATGGAATATAAATTATAATTTCTGAATGATACTTCATGATTTTCTTTTTGAATTTCAGAATTAAAGGGTTTATTAAAAAATTTTATTCAACAGAATTTTAAATTAATAATAAGAAAATAAAAATTGCACACTTTTGGGATACTCATGAAGGTAATGTATAATACACGTCTATAGGCCTAAATAAACACGAAACTATACGATTACTGTTGACTGATAGAGTTTGTAATGTAGATAAGATATGAAAATAGAATAGAATTTTGAGTAGATTTATTCAAAGTTCACATTCATTGATGAAATGTTTTTTGTGTGATTACAATGATATCCAACCTTTGTGTAATTTAGTAATACATACCAGTGTCTTCGCGGTTGACTTTAATTTATATTGTGAGTTGTCTCAGTTTTTGGAAAATATAAAATTATTGGCAGTGTCTGATTTGAAATTCATCTATTTGTGTCCACATTGTTTGGCTACCGACGGATGTACTGAAGTGCAGTGTTCATGGCAACACTGAATCCATTGCGTCGGAGATTTTGTATACCTATATATTTTTTTCTTCTAAATCTGGTATCCCTTGGGAAGAGGTATATATGCACCCTCTTCTACAACCTAACACATGTACTACAATTAAATTCAGCACACTGTGGCATTTTTCAAAGTTATGCAGTTAATACTTAGTTATACCATGTTATAAGGCCAAGTTGTTTACATCACAGTGGGTCTTTTGACGTCATCAGCAAGGGAGATCAGCTGCGATCATCAAAAATCATTTTCGTGATCGAGTACATTTGATCAGCTGTTATGACGTTATAATGCATTGAATAAAAAAAATTTAAATTGAATTATTGTTTAATAAACCTTGGTTAATGAATTTTAATGTTTTTCAGCATTACATAATGTCATCAAAAGGAAACAAAATGGAATTTATTACATAAACTAAAATTCTGAAAAAAGTCCTGAAGTTATATTTTATAAACATATTGACTTACACAACAAAGAAACTTATATTTTACTCCTGTGCATATTTTCTCTCCCTCCACAACACTTGGTGGGATGATGTTATAACCACATTCCTCACATCTGCTTCTTTTAATGAGGCGACGAAGTGCATTTTCCCCAACAATAAAACTCCTCTCATTGATCAAACTATGTTCATCATAATTGACCCTTTATATTGAAATAACAATATTGATAAAATTTCATTAATTCTAGATCTGGTCACATGCATGTAAATTATCATAAAACGAAACACTCAGATAGTGTATAAATACCATTAAAAGATAACATTTAATTACACTCTTGACCTTGCATTTCCTATGTTCATTTCCTTAAAATTATATTCCTTCCAAAGTTGTGCCTCAAAGGGCAATATCAAACATGATATTGAAATTATCTTATGATATATACGCATTTGAAAAATTTCATAAGAAAATAAAATATCTATAAATTCATACTGTGTCTCATTGACATCTGGTTCATCAGGATCCTTCTCATCAAAAAGCATGTCTTCACTCGTCTGATCCTCTTCTCCAAAGATTTCCTCTAACCGAGCGTTATATAACACCTGATCTCGTTTACATGCATGGTGGATGCAATAGGCCTAGTGACATTTTCATTTGAGACACATTTTTGACATTTGCACTACTTTTGTATCAATTTAGCTGGAGAAACTTTTCTTTGAAGGCAAATGAATACTCCCCTGTGTTCTTTTACTTTCTGTGACGTTTTCCGCACATGCGCAAAATCAGTTTACTTTACAGTGATGACATGGAGGTACTATACGATAGAACTGCGTGATTCCGATTACATTTGTAACGGACTTGGGTTGGTAATTACAACAACGCTGTCGGTTCGTTTTCCACAAGACGGTCTCTTCATCATGGATCAATTAGAATAAGAAAACCCTGTAGCAAATAACAAATATTAGGCGTATAATTATGACTATAGATATTATCTTCAAAGGGAGATAATTCAATTACATGAAATTTACAAATTCAAGTCTCCCACTTGTTTAATCAATATATATTCATCAAAAATATTTACAACAATTATCCTTATAAGTATATGAACATAATTGATTATTGCAATATATAAAATCACAACATGCATACTGTTCAATGGGAATGAGTCATGAAACTCGCAGTATACACGAAAATACACTGACAGGCTGATATCTACAAATCGATAATCAACAACTTTGTAGATATCTATTAGGCATAAAACAAAAAGTTTACTTTAAAAGATATGAAACAGTGAGACATCATGAATAAACTATTTACACACAACTTTATATTCAAAGTCTCACTCTCACTAATCATTTACTCCTAGAAAAGTGATTTAAGGAATTAAGTGGATAATGACAGGTTTAACATTTAATAGAGAATTTAGATAATATATTAAACGTTAGTATCAAAGAATTACTTACCATACAAATGGAAGTCACAGTCTAAGTTCTGAATATTACAAACTCAATACTGGTCACCAAAACTCAAAAACACTTTCAAAAGCTAGATAAGGTATGAACCCCCCCCCCAAAAAACAAAAAACACCTCAATGAACTTTTGGTGGGAAACACAAGAACCAAGCAAAAAGCATAAGACAAACTAAAATACCAATGGAATTAAAAGATAAAAAATAACCATGACCATAATATAATTAGAGCCCTGCGGCAATCTCGATGGACCTTTTTAGCAAATGACCATTTAACACGAAACTACAGGTTGGTTGAATAAATCTAGAATTCATCTTTATAAATTTAATGCAAATAACAATATGTATATACAGTACCAATTTCTTCAATAAATGCACATGCAATATGTGCATAATATATAAAACCCGAGTCTGTCACACATTTCAGTGTGTTAATGTGTTTCGTGATAAGGAAATTATATTTTTTGCCTTTGTTTTGTTTTTTCGTTTACACGGACTTACTTTATGTGAAGTTTCTAGAGTGCAGGCGTTCTACTAGCTGTTTTCCACGTGTCCTGGATTAGGTATTCTCAGTACCCCAATGGCCGGTGAGTTGAACTGGCAATGTACAAATGTGCAATATGCCGTTCTTACCAAAGGTATTATCCCTATTCGCACGAAATTCAGAGAAATTTCACAGGGTTTAAAGGGAATTGCAAAATCTTTATTCACAAGAATCGGTTTTTTACTTTTGGCTCTACGATGTTTACACTACCGCAGCTTCAACACAAAAGCAATCGGGCGTGACCAAACCTGGAGAGTATACCCCAAAAGTAGCTTATCGATGATAGAAAACTAATATGGCGTCGGTACATCTAGCATATTTATTAATTCATGTCAGCTTTAACAAGGGAAGCAGAAATTACATGGAGAACAGGTCATTCTCAGAATCCACCATTTCATATTAATACCCCATACTAATGCATTATGTATTTAAAAACGGTGGATTTTGTGGATGAATGTACCAACAGCCGCTTGCTTAACATTTGGCATAGTAAGCTTTAATATAAATATCAAACAAGCGCCTGTTGGTACTATCCCTTTTCCCGGCTTTGTCACCCCCACCCCCAGATTGTGACAATATGTTGTTTCACAAATGAAGAAAACAAATAAGATAAACATACTGAAAAATACTCGATTTATAATTGAACCCCTTTCAATTTTTTTTTTACTTTATTCTGGCTGCTACCTTAAGAAAATATTTTATGAGCCTACCCAATGAATAAAAGGTACCTCCCGGTAAACAACATTGTAAAAGATAAAATAATTTTTTGAACAATTTTCCCCAAACATAGCCTTTTTTAAAATCCAACGTGCTTTTAATCGAACTACAGTGTAGATATGGTTAAGATAACTGAATTTGAATTTAGATCTACACCTGGTACAATATAAATTTATTTTACCGCTTCAAAGTTTAAAGCAAACGAGTCCGGTTTGCCTCATTTGGGATGAATCTATGAAAGTTCGTACATTTTCCAATATCCTGCATATTAGTGTTGAAACTGAAGAGATACAGCGGGAAAGAAAGATTGAAACATAATCAATGTAAACTAAGATGAAGTTAACGATCCATAGTAAGAGTAATCAACAGATTTATTTCATATTATATATATGAAAAGGCTAACACAGAATTTAAGCTTGAATGGAATTAAAAATCAGTTCATTTTTAATATAAAGTGAAACTTCTCCAAACCGGCCCCTCAGAAAACCGGTTCTCCCTGAATATCGGCCGATTTTCAAAGTCCTGGCAGAAACCTTAACATTTCCTTACAAAGAAAGTCTCACAAAACCGGTCACCCCTGAAAACCGGACATCGGCCACTTTTTAAAGTACAATTGTTAACAAACATGTGTAAATTACCCTTATAATACCGGCCACTATTTGAAGACTAGAAAATTTTGACCAGAGGGGTGATTAAGACCGGCCAGGTGTGAAAAATGACTGACCTACCGGCCAGGTGGGAAATTATCGACCGGAGGTGTGAAAAACACGAGTGGCCTCTACAAGTTCTATAGTTTACCTGTGCTGTCCAGGGTGTTAATTGGTGCTTGGCTAATCCAAGAGACCCTTTCAAATTTCTGTACGAAATGTTATAAACAGATATGCATATATTGAATGAATACAATCAATACGCCATATTGTTGCACCATGGATATAAGCGGTAGTTAATAAACAACAAACCCCAATCTCTCACCAGAGGGCGTTACGCTACGCTCCACAACACCTCTGTTATCGTCTGATTTACAAGAATTTTTGTAAAACAGTGTCTTTGAAAATAAAATAAATCTGCATCATTTTCATAAATAAAACATAAATTTATGAGTTAAAGACAACTTGGTAGGTATCGAAACGCTGTATGACGTTAGTGTAACCTCCATATTTATGGAACTATTTTGTCTTGTCAAATGTATTAATTTCACTTTTACTTCGTAACTATGGACTCTACATAAAATTACATTAGAAAAACTAGCGAGATTATAATGATGAAAATCTGACATTACAAGTAGTATAACGCGTCCCGATGGCTGGTTCAACTGAGTGCACTTTTGAGGTCAAAAGGTCAAGTTTTAGAACGCACTGGAGAGCGGCCGTTGCTAAGGCGGGGCGTGCCTATCGCGTGTCGAGGTAGCGCTAAGGCGGGGCGTGCCTAGCGCGTGTTGTGCAGGGGTAGGCCGATATGAACTAGAGCGCGTGGTATGACGCAACAATGGGTCGATAGCGGTATAACGCAACGATGGGGTAGAATCGATAACACTAGCTAAAGTCGTTATGACGACGAGCCGTGTGTAAATCCTTTAAAATCCACTATAATAAACGCATGATGTGAAGTTTACACATTTATTAAATAAACAATCTAATTAATTTAGAGAGTTATTGACGTTGTGGAACATTCTATATGACGCTGTGGCCGAGCTAGGACTGGAACATTATAGCTGACGTTGTGGAAAAACCTGCTTTTCTATGACGTCACAATAAGTATATAAACGCAATACACAATTCGCGTTGTCACTTTCATAACCATGTCTGAGCGAATACCCAACGACTTACGGAATAGCAGAAATGGGCTCCCAACCAATTATATTGAACAGCGATTGAGATTTTTAGAGGAACAACTTCACATACAGCGAGAGCGTGAATTACAACTCCGCAGAGAAAACTGGCGACGAGTGAGATTTTTACAGCGGGGAGGGGGGATAAATAGAGAAAAACGCCAGTTAGTGTCGGAATATTATCAAATCAAGCTCGACAGAGGGCGGCATTCCAGGAAATTTAAAGTGAAACAAAATGTGTACAACGTTACTTTCAAAGAGCTTCCAGATTCTTCCTTTATTCGGCGATTATTCAAAGATATGCTCAAAAATGTGAAACGGGAAATGCAGTGCAACCCCAATGATTATGTAAGGCTCAACATTCGACACCCGTCTTTGGATTCCGAGATTTGGGTAGAATTCACACAATCCAAGAATCTCAACGAGGATAAAATTTTGAATAAGATAGAAGCCGTACAGCAATCCAAGAAAGAGTTCCTGATGACAGACGGTGCCACACAGTTAGATTTTTTTCATGTCAAATATCCTCAAGGTAGCAGGGGAAACAAGAAAAAACATCTGCATGTGGATAAGGAGAAATTTAAGATTTCCAAGAGAGCCATCGTTCGTATTCAAAACCCCGACGATTCATTATGTCTACCTCGAGCTATTGTCGTGGCACAGTTACACAGTCAAAAACCCGAGCATTCCGACCCCGAATGGGAGAAGAAATGGAAACGTATGAGACTTGGGGATACACAAGCTCTCGACCAGAAACGACAGGCCTTAGCGCTCATGGAACTCACCGGGTGTGCAAACGATCAACCTTGTGGCCCTCAGGAATGGGAGAAATTACATCAGGTCTTGGCTCCCGAGTATCGCTTGAAAATATTCCATTTTAAGACAAACACGCAGCGATTACGATTAGACCCCATCTACAGAGGTCAGGGGAGCGGAAAATGTTTGAACATCCTGTTGGATAACGAACATTACGATACCATAACATCGATGGCGGGAATGACAGAAAATCCATATTATTGCGATTATTGTGATGTTGGATATAGCCACATCGAAGACCACCGTACCGTCTGCCCTCACCGCTGTTCGTTTTGTTTGGCCGACACCCCCTGTTCCCCGGACGGCACCCGCACGGAATGCTCTCATTGTAAGGGATTTTTTAGAAATGCTGCGTGTTACCAGACCCACTTGAAACCTTACAGTAGCAATACCGCGACAACCGTGTGTAATTTAATGGGACGTTGCGACCAGTGCCAGAAATGGATGTCTAAGCAATTATTAAAGGGACACGCGTGCGGGGGAAAAACACAATGTCACATCTGCAAGAAACTCGTCACCACCCCACATTTCTGCTTCGTTCAAAAGAAACCCAAGCCCAAACGCAACAAGGAATTGAAAATGTACATTTATTTCGATTTTGAATGTACACAGGAAAACGGAGTTCACACCCCTAACCTCTGTGTGGCCGAACGCGTGTGTCAACATTGCGATAGTTTAGACATCGACATGCGCTGTGATCACTGTCATGCGTTTGGTTCGCAACGCCGCTTCGTATTTCAAGGCCCCGACACCTTAAAACAGTTTATGGACTGGTTGTTACAATCCGAGACGGACGAGAAGGGTAAAGTGACTTTCAAACACGATGAAACGACCGTCATTGCGCACAATTTCAAGGGATACGATGGGCAGTTCATCTTGAACTATCTAGTGCATACGGCCTGTATCAAACCCGCAGTCATCCTCAACGGCAGTAAAATCTTGTGCATGGGAGTGCTCGGCTTGAGATTCATCGATTCATATAATTTCCTCCCCTTTCCCCTCGCCAAGATGCCCTCTGCGTTTGGATTAACAGAACTGAAAAAAGGTTATTTCCCCCACTTTTTTAACACGGAACAGAATCAGAATTACGTGGGGGCTTATCCCGATGCTCACTACTACAATCCTGACGACATGTCGATCGCTAATCGTGCAGCCTTCTATACCTGGTACACTCAACAGGCCGGGAAAGTGTTCGATTTCCAGAAGGAATTCCTGGCTTACTGTATCTCGGATGTGGATATTTTACGCCGTTGTTGTGCGCAATTTAAGGCGACGCTCTACGGACTCGTCCGCGTCGACCCGTTTCAGGAATCCATCACTTTTGCCAGCACGGCTAATTTAGCGTATCGCCGAGGATTCATGGCACAGGACACCATAGCCATCATCCCCAATATGGGATATCAACCGTCGCGCCGCTACTCGGCCAAGGCCTGTCGCTGGCTCACCTCCCTGAACCGCAACATACGTCATGCTAAGAACGGGGGCGAAATTACCATAGGCCCTTATACGGTGGACGGCTACGAGGAGGAATCCCGCACCGTGTACGAATTTTACGGCTGCTACTGGCACGGGTGCCCCACCTGTTATCCGAATCTGTTGACTGAAACTCACCCCCATCGAGTCCAGCAGACGTATCAAATCCTGTACGAGCAGACCTTGAAACGCGCCGCCGCCTTAGAGCAACAAGGATATACCGTCGTGAGCATCTGGGAACACGAGTTTGATCGACAAGTGAAAAACATTCCAGAGTTACAAACATTACTACGAGACCTCGATATTCAGGACCCCTTAAATCCCCGCGATGCCTTATACGGAGGTCGTACCAATGCTACTCGCCTGTATTGCGAGGAGGGAGACATGCGATACGTCGATGTGTGTTCTCTGTATCCTTACGTGTTGAAATACAGAACGTTTCCCATCGATCATCCTCAAGTCATCACCAGCGATTTCAAGAATGTGAGAGAGTACTTTGGTCTCATTCGTTGTCGTGTCTTACCACCCCGAGGTCTGTATCACCCCGTCTTACCCTATAAGACGGGAGGAAAATTACTTTTCCCCTTATGCCGAACCTGCGCCGAACATCGCAACTTAGGACCCGACGATCGATGCAGTCACAGCGATTCAGAACGCAGTCTGACTGGCACCTGGGTGACCGTAGAAGTACACAAAGCTCTAGATCTCGGTTATCGGCTCGACCGCATCTATGAAGTCTGGCATTTTGAAAAGACCAGTCAGGACTTGTTTCGATCTTACATCGATACTTTTTTAAAAATTAAACAAGAAGCTTCCGGATTTCCCGATGAATGTCAGACGCCCGAACAGAAACAAGACTACATCGATGAGATCCGGCGCCGGGAAGGCATCTTCATGAATCTAATAGACATCGAGAAAAACCCCGTCCGTAGAACCATTGCCAAACTCTTTTTAAATTGTCTCTGGGGAAAATTTGCACAACGATTACAACTACCACAAACACAGTATTTAACCGAAGAAGAAGAATTACAGAAAAAATTACAAGATGCCACTCTAGAAATCAAAGGAGTCGAGCTGCTGGAAAATCAAGATCATCCGGAAACTGACATGATGCTAATCAATTATCAAGAGAAAGAAGAATTCCTAGAAGACTGTCCTTTTGGAAACGTAGTGCTGGCTTGTTTTACCACAGCGCATGCTCGTTTACATCTCTACGAGACGTTAGAACCTTTGGGGGATCGCGTCCTCTATTTTGATACGGATAGTATTATCTATCAACATGACGAGACCCAATTTAACCCTACCATTGTCAACAGTTTAGGCGGCTGGACCGATGAATTGAGTGGAGATCGTATCATCAAGTACATGTCGGGAGGCCCTAAAAATTATGCATACGAGACCCAGGGGGGAAAATCAATGTGCAAAGTCAAAGGACTGACGTTCAATTATCGCGCTTCTAAGATCGTCTCACTCGCTACCTTAGAAAAAATGTTAAAAGGGGAAGAAGAAGAAGTCCACGTGCGTTATCCTCACTACATTCAGAGAACGCGCGCACCATCCCCTTAGTAAAGAAATACCGCGTAGTGTACGACAAGCGACAGCGGGTTCACCATTACAACACGCTTCCTTATGGATATTAGGTATAAAAAAGGAAACGCGTCTTGAGAAAAACATCAGTCTGCAAAATGAGTAAATACGGATCACTACAGAATCCTTCAGTGCCTTCCTATGGTGAATTATCGGCTCGTCTAGTGTCATTTCATACAGCCCCCGATATTCTGTTGAACTTATTACCTAACATTGCAGAAGCCGGATTCTTTTACAAAGGAATGGATGATCATGTGCGTTGTTTTCATTGCACATTGTCTCTCAAACATTGGGAACCCGGGGACGATCCTTGGATAGAACATGCCTATTGGAGCCCTCATTGTGCTTACGTGTTGTGCAATAAAAGTGTCAAATGGGTACGACAAGCCTTCAATGCCTATGCCCGCGCTAAAGACAGTGATCGCGATTGGGGAGACTTACCCTTAGACGGGGGAGGAAATCCAATGTGTACCCAGAAATGTCACATTTGTTTAGAACGAGACTTGAGAATTGCTTTTTTACCTTGTGGTCATTTATGTACTTGTGCTATGTGTGCTTCAGGACTTAGAACATGTCCTATTTGTAGAGATTCTTTTGTAGAAAAGGTTCGTATTTTTACTTGTTAATAAATATGTATGATCCCATGAACTTGTGTCATTTATCAAGATGTATGCCTACGAGACACTGGCCCCGTTCAATTGAAACATGAATTTACTATGGTGGTGGCGGGTCCCTCTAAATCGGGTAAAACGGAATTTGTGAAGCAACTGGTACAAAATACGCAGTGGATATCACCACCCCCAGAAAAAATAGTATGGTGTTATCGAGAATGGCAACCGGCTTACGAATCATTACAAAAAGCTGTAACATTCGTTCACAACATTCCTCAAGACGATGAGAAATTAGTCGCCGATCTCACTACTCGCCATTTACTCATTTTTGATGATATGATGGGTGGTAAAGCCATAGAATCTATTGTAGATTGGTTTACGCGCAAAGCACATCATCGTAATACCAGTGTTATATATATCACGCAAAATCTATTTGATCGCGCCGTGCAACATCGTACTATCAGTCTGAATGCCCACTATCTCGTGTTGTTTAAAAATCCTAGAGATAAATCTCAGATTGGGGTATTAAGTCGTCAATTACAAATGCCTCATTTATTACCCGCGTATGATGAAGCCACCAGTATTCCTCACGGGTATTTACTAGTCGATTTAAGTCCTCAGACACCCGAGGATTTAAGATTAAGAAGTCAACTCTTTTCTACCTTAGCGGTGCACATGCCACCGAGAGTATAAATATCATTATGAATGACTATTCATTTCATTTCACAAACAACTTTCATCATGGGTAGACCTACAGCCAAGAGTAAATTAGTGAAAACGTTACGACGTTTACAGCGGGAACGGGATCCCGTTCAACGAGCCCATCTCATTGAATTAGGGCGTAAAGCCTTACTCAACTGGTTTGCCATGGGCGCTAAAAATTTATTACGAGGAGTCTTACCCGTGAATAAACTCACGGGGCGTTTCATTCAAACACATCGTCACGACTTGAATGTCATTGCCAATAAGAATGCGAATGAAGAAGATCGTAAAAAAGCCATTTTGAAACGGGGTGGAGCCGGATTCTTAGGAGGGACCATCATTCGTCATTTGTTCAAATGGGAAACGGGGCAAAAACGTAAAAGACGTCCTCGTAGTGTGGCGAGAGTCGTGAAGCAAAAGAAAACACGTGTGTTACCCCCTTCCCTCTTAGCCTTAGCTAAGAAAAGAAAAAAGAAAGTTCCTAAGAAAGTTCCGAAACTCATCATTCACCGGAAGACCCACGATCCTAAAACCAGTGTCCTGGCTCCTTATCTCTTGCGCATGGCTAAATTTCCTAAGAAGAAGAAGACCCCTAAACTCATCGTGAAAATCCCTTTTTCGAAATATATGACACCTCAAACAACCCCACCCAGGAAAACGAAGACTTTAGCAGAACTGAAACAAGGATTAGCTGAAAAGAAAATGGAACGAGCCATGCGAGGACCCATAGGAACTTCCAGAACCACCGATACAGCCTTACCCAGTTTTGGTCAAGCCTTTGGGGGTATGGCACATTTTACTCCCTTAAGCACATCGACCCCTAAGCAGAAATACAAATGTCGATATTGTCCTCTGCAATACAATTTGAAAAGTAGCCGCGATCGTCACGAGGAGACCGTTCATCACGGGCGTTTCAATCCCCAACACCCGAGCGCGTAACACTATAAAAAGCAGGGGGAATGTGCACAGACCTTCATTATTACACTATGGCTGATACGAAGAAGTGTGAATCCCGATTAAGACCTCATTTACCCCTCTTGCAAACCTTAGCAGCTCCTCATTATTCCTCCAAATTAAAGAGAGAGGTCATCAAATATTGTTCCAATGACTGCATTCTAAAGATTTGTGAGATCGTGTACAATATATTAAAAGGGGTGATTCCTCTCACTCCCGCTCAGAAGCGACAACTTGGTCCTAAGAAGCACATCTTAAGACGCATGGTGCAGCCGCAACCCGTGAAAAAACGACGAGCGTTACTCAATCAGAAAGGGGGCTTGGCTTCATTCGTTTGTGGAATTAACAAAATTTGCAAATATCCCAATAGAAGATGAGTCGTAAAATGGTATTAGTACCCGAAGCCATGCTGAATGAGTTGAAGGGAAAATTACCCAAACCTCCCGAATTTCAATCGACCGTGGGGTTACGCAGTGAATTAGATGACATCGAACATCGAGATGATTTAACCGAGGGGGAAAAAGTAGCTTTGTATGGGCATCAACTTCATCGATATCGACAATATTTACAACAAGCACGACAACAGACTCCGTCTAAACCTTTACCACCGACACCGCCTGGGGGTGCCACAGTCGCAGATACCAATGCATTAGAAGATCAGATTATCAAAAGTGTCAGTAAACCGGGTCAAAAGAAAGCGGGTTTATTACTCGATCATCTCAAGAAATCCAAAGTCTTAACTTGGAGTAAAGAAGGAGAAATCAGTTATAGAGGACATAAGGTTCCCGATTCCAATATCGTGGATTTAATCACCGAGTCCCAGAGACAAAAACCTTTAAAACATCGTGAACCCCCTGCAGGGTTACAGCAATTTGCCCAAGCTTTAAAAGAAACGAATGCCCCTAAAGGATATGTGACCAATCGTGATGTTATAAAAGCGATGGACAAGCCCGGAAAAATCAGTACTCCTAAACCTATAGATGAAGATGAGAGCGGATTTCAAGAAATCTCGGGTTTTGACCAATCTTTCTATGAAACTCCCAGACGAATGATGACCCCTAAAAATATCAGGGAGGCTGGTAAAAAGACATCACGTGAAATTGGAAAATGGTTAACGCTACCATGAAAAAATCTAGGAATCAGATCTTACAGCGACTTTATTACGACCCTAAGACAGGGTATGGAGGAGTACAGGCTTTATACCGTCAAGTGCGTAAATTAGGTCATAAGATTACTCTTGCTCAAATTCGAGAATGGTTCAAAGAACAGGATACGTATACCCTACATAAGCCCATACGTCGGAAATTTAAAAGACAACAGACGCGAGTGACGGATATAGACGAACAATGGCAGTTAGATTTAGCCGACGTCTCGAACTTGAAGAAATACAATGATGGGTATACGTTTTTATTGTGTGCGATTGATGTGTTGTCGAAATATGCGTGGGTGGTGCCTTTAAAACAGAAAACGGGGAAAGAAATGATACAAGGCCTCAAATGGATATTTCGAGACGGACGTCACCCCGTTCGCATTCAATCGGATCAAGGGAGAGAATTCACAAATAAAGAATTTCTGCAAGCCTTCAAATCCATTCATTTCTTTACGACGCGTAATGCCGAAACCAAAGCTAGTATTGTGGAGCGTTTTCAACGCACCCTGAAAGCACGTATGTGGCGATATTTTACACGTCATAAAACACGACGGTATGTGGATGTTTTACCCGATCTGGTACACGGTTACAATCACACGTATCATCGCAGTATTCAGAGAGCTCCTGCTCAAGTCAATGCCAAGAACGTCTTGAAAGTATGGAAAATCTTGTACGGAAAACAGAAACTATCATCGACCTCTTCATTACAAGCGGGAGATCGTGTACGGATCAGTAAAGCGAAACGTACATTTGAAAAAGGTTATTTACCGAATTGGACGACAGAATTGTTTACCATTTCCAGAAAAGTTCCAGGACTCAACGTATATCGAATTAAAGACGACCATGGAGAAGAATTAGAAGGAACGTTTTACGATAAAGAATTACAAGCAGTAATTAAAAAAGACGATGTCTACGAAGTGGAGGAGATCTTAGGGTATAAAAAGCGCCGCGTGGGGAAAAAAGTCATTTCAGAAGTCAAAGTGCGTTGGAAAGGATATCCCCCTAGTTTTGACTCATGGATTCCGCAAGCGGATTTCATTCTGCCATGACCGTCCAATGGAAATTCTTGGGTGAAAAAGTCCCTCGAGCAGAAATTGTGTATTTTGCACAATTATTCCTGTGTTTAACAATCATTATTACGTCGGTCGTAATGTTAGCCTTAGGCGATTCCAATCGTGATTTTTGGATGGTCACATTAAGTTCTCTCGTAGGCTACGTCATGCCTAGTCCACAAATGACGTTAGCGAGCCCGAGTATAAAACAGGAACGATCTTCTTCAGATTCACCAGTTCACCATGGCTAACACACAGTACGCATGGAAACAAGAGGGAAAGAAAACGGCATGGTTTGCGGATAAGAAGATGTGTTTGAGACATTGTAAACAACACAAAGTGTTAGATCAACCGGTGTACTTGTACAAACGTATACTGATACCTCACGGATGGTCAGCCTTTATCATGAAGACCAAGTATCAAGATTTTCGTTGGAAAGTGAAAGCCCATTGGGGATGTTTCGGACGACAACACGAATCGGAATGGACATTGATTGAGAGTCCTTGGTTTGACAATTCCAAGGACTGTCTCCGACATTTCAAAGACAGATTACAGGAGGGGTATGATGTGGCCGATTGCTGGGGAACCCGACACTATCTGATGATGCGCCGCCGTTTAGTCGAGAGAGGAACACTAGAGTTGGAAGACTCTTTTCTACAATCGTTGACTTGCGGTGGTGGTCGCGATCAAGAAGAATGACATGTAAAATTGTGTATTAACATTATGTTGTATGTTCAATAAAATATGAAAATGTTCATTGTGTTATGAGTATAAATAGAGAAGGAAGGGAGACATGGTCATCATTTGAATCATCATGGCTCACCGAGAAGGGTTTTACATGACTCTCCTCAGTGACGGGTCTATGGAAGCTTTTTCAAATAATACGACGGCTCAATTTAAAACCTTATTACCACAAACCCTGGATTTAACGGACGGAGAATGGGAAGTAGGGTTAACCGAAATGATGTATACCAATGCCTTGAAAAACATTACAAAGGAAGAGGCTTATTTTGACATCCTTATCCCTACAGCTTACGCCCAACAGGTTAAAAATCCAGATACGTTTAAATGGGGTCGATTTACACTGACCAAAAAAAACTCGATCCCTTTAAATCGTTGTGCTGTAGTGGTTGATTGGACCCATACGGATTGGGGGGATGTCATTCCACTCAATGCTATGATGACTATTTACCGAATTCACTTTAGAACTGGGGCTTACATTCATTCCACGGCTTTAATCGATGAAATCAATGAAGCCTTGCACAGAACATTCGCAAAGATATGGAAAACAGCCGGCGATCCGCGAGAAGAGAATTCTATGAAATTAGTGTACTTCGAGAAATATGATCGAGTCATGTATCAGTTTCATGGTAGTATACTTAAAAAAACAGCCTTAGCCATCCGTTTTCCCACTGGCTTAGCTTACAAACTCGGAATAGGGAGTGAGAAACTCATCATTCCCAATGAACCCATGACTACGTGGTTGAACGTGACTTACTTAGCTAACCATACCATGGATTTGTACGAAAATCTGAAATCCATGTACGTGTATTGCGATGTGGTGGATCCGCAAGTGGTGGGGTCCAACGAATTGAAATTATTAAGAGTGGTTCCTTGTACCTTTCATCAAGATGATAGACAACAAGCCAAATGGAAACCTATCCGAGCAGAATATTTGAAACTGAGTAAAAAACATTTCGATACCATCGATATTCACATCATGACCTGTCTGGGGACCCCCATGCCCTTTTTAAATGGAAGAACGATCGTGAAACTTCATTTCCGAAAAGTGTATTGAAGAGAAAAGTCGTGTGACGATGAAGTATCATCGCGGAGTCAGACGACAGAAAGGACACGGATTATTCACCATTCTCCTCCCTTTGATTGCTACTGCCATAGCCGGCGCCGTTCAAGGGGGTAAAGGTATGAAAAGAAAAAAGAGGGGTCGCAAAAAGTATAAAAAGCGGGTAAGGCTCTGAAAGGGGTCAGTCTCGACAAAGATGCAGTATCAACGAGGTTTATTACACCAGCGGGGTCATGGATGGGGTAGTCTCTTAAAAACAGTCGGTAAACTAGCGGCTCCCGTGATCGGTCAGGTCGTTGGAGGGTTACTGGGAGGGAGCCCCGCACCACAAACAGGCGATGGATATTTTGGAGATTGGTCCAAGAGTTTGGCTCGTGGCCTTGTTAACACAGCCGCTAAAGTCATCGGAGGATTTTCCTTGCCCAATCTAATACCGCCACCACAAGGGGGCAAAGGGAGGGCAGGTTTCGTCGATTTCCTCAAAAAGGTTAACCCCACGCAATGGGGAAAAGGTTTATTCACCGATTTGCTCAAATCGGGAGCTAAAAGTGCTTTATCAGCAGTCGCTAAAACGGGGTTAGATGTCTTAGAAAATAAACGGTCTCTCAAAGATGCCATCAAGACACACGGAATACAAGCCATCAAAAATACGGGTCGTATGGCCATGCCGAGAATTCAACAAAAATTAAGATCCCGTCAAGGGGACAGTGTTTTAGCGGGTATGGTGAAAGCCGGGTACCGGACGGGGTTAGATGTCTTAGAAAATAAACGATCTCTCAAACAAGCGCTCAGAACTCACGGAAGGCAAGCGTTAGCAACCACTATGAGGAGAAAGAAAAGAAGAAAACAGAGAGGAAAAGGCTTTTTTACCGATAGGGAGGCGTTAGCAACCGTTATGAGGAGAAAGAAAAGAAAACAGAGAGGAAAAGGGTTTTTTACCGATTTACTCAAAACGGGAGCTAAACAAGCTTTGACGGCCGCCACAAAGACGGGGTTAGATGTTTTAGAAAATAAGAGATCTCTCAAAGACGCTCTTAAGACACATGGTATACGAGCCGCTAAGAATACAGCCGGTATGGCCAAACATCGTCTCTTAGCAAGAGGGGGACCCCGTAAAAGACAGGCCGGTGCACGAGGACATCGTAAGAGACAGTCCAAGACCCCCTCTCAACAACGTCTCTTAGGAGGACCGCGTAAAAGAAAGCCCCAGGCACCGGTCCGGGGTAAGAAGAAACGATCTCTCGACATTTTCGACTGAACCTATAAAAAGGAGATGTGAGGGAGGGGTGAACCCATTTGATTCCTAACAACGATCAGTAACACATCGTTCAAAAATGATGCACAGAGAATCCTGCGCGTGCGGGACCGACAGTTTGGAACTGTTTAAAGTTCCCCCGACAAACGTCACTTTAGAAGACTCTAAATGGATGGAATATTATCCGATTTCCAGTACGTTAAATTCGGATACGGCTCCCATTGAATTTGAAATCAAAGGTCAAGGAGATGAATATCTGGATTTATCTCAATCGTATCTCCAGATGGTCTGTAAATTCACCAAAGCAGACGGGACGGCTCTCACGGGAGCGGGTTCTACTTCCACCCCGGTCAATAACATCTTACATTCCTTATTCAGTGAAATCGATGTGAGTCTCAATGGCAAAGTCATTACCCCCGGAACGGATACTTATCCGTACAAAGCCTACTTGGAAAAATTACTGTCTTATGCCCCCAAAACTCTGAAAACTCAGATGAGAGCCTGTACCTTGTGGGAAAAAGATACCGCCGGTCAAATGGAAGATCGAGAGTATTCTGGTCTGGTTCAACCTCCAAAGGAATTTCCCGTAGCTAATGATAAAGTCAACATCAATGCAATGTTACCCACCCCAATATATCCCAACGATTCTCAGAATGTGGGGTTGAGAAAACGTCACCACAAAATAAATAATAGTAAGGAAATTGTCTTGATGGACCGTTTACATCTGGATTTGTTTCAGCAAGAGAAATGTCTGCCGAACGGAGTAGACGTACGTCTCCGATTCAATCGTGCCAGACCTCAATTCTACATGATGACCGATGTCGGAAGTAGTGGGAAAGTAGCCATTCAAAGTATGGTGTTGTGGGTGAGAAAAGTCAAACCGACTCCAACGATCATCAATCTGATCAATCAACAGCTGAGTACTCAAACAGCTAAATATCCATTGAGAAGAGTGGAAGTGAAAACGTTCACGATCCCCACCGGGACCCAATCGAAAATCACCGATCACCTATTCCAAGGCCAGATGCCCAAACTCATCCTCTTGGGGTTTGTGGAAAACGCCGCCTTTAACGGGGATGATGCTAAAAATCCGTTTAATTTCCAAAATCAGAAAATCAAAAAATTAGAAGTCAGTATCAATGGAGACATGATGGAAACTCGTCCCCTGGAACCGAATTTCACGGCCGATCAGTATCTGAGATCGTATTTAAGTCTGTACAAAGGATTGGGAAAATTAGGGCAAGATTGGGCTCCCGACATTACTCTGGAAGAGTATAAAAACGGTTACACCCTATGGTGTATGGATTTCACCAAAGATCAAGAAGCTCAGACGGATAAATTTCATCTCATACAGACGGGGAACCTGAGAGTAGAAGTACAATTTGCCGACAGCATAGCGACGACCTTAAACTGCGTGGTGTATGCCGTCTTTGACAATTTGCTAGAAATCAACAAACAACGAGAAGTCAGCATCGATTACTGATGGACACGTATCAATTGAGAGACGTCTTATCTCGAGATTTAGGCCCTGCGTTTGGAGGTGTGTATCCTAGAGATGTATTACCGGAGATCTTACCCCACCAAAAAGCGATCGTGATCAATACAGACCCTCATCATCGCCCCGGAGCCCACTGGGTGTGTTTGTATTTGAACAGCCCCATCATAGAATATTTTGATTCTTACGGATTACCCCCAATGCATCAAGAAATCAAAGCGTTTATGCGACGCCACGGCGACACTTGGATTCATAACACAAATTGTTATCAAGCGTTGAACACGGATGTCTGTGGACAATATTGTGTGTATTATCTACATCAACGCCATCGTAAAAGAAAAACGGTTCAAGATTGGTTACTTCCTTGGAAAGGCACGGCGTTACAACGAGATCGTTATGTAGCCCAATGGTTTAAAGAGACATTTCGTAAACCTAGAACCCATAAAGGACAAAGTTGTCAATGTCATGGTATTAACTTGTCACTGATGTAATTGTTCAAATGTTTAATTGTTCAAATGTTTAATTGTTCAAATGTTTAATTGTTTACAAAATAAAAATTAAAAAAAAAAAAAAAAAAAAAATCTGTGTTGTGTGTACCTATATAAGACAGGTTTGCCACAATTAAAAAATCAGTCTACTTAGACATGGATTACGTGCCCGTTTATAGAAGAGTCAAAGGCGTGAGAGAAACTCCTCAAAGTATGGCATGGACTTTTATCTTAGACAATGCAGGACCGGAGGATATCGTTAAAATCGTACAGAGTGAATACCAGTATTTGATCATGACCCGAGATCAACAAACGTTAAGAGGATTGATTCAAATGAAACACTGGAGAACGAAGCGTAACATGAGGTATTTCGTTCATCCCCTATGTTGTTGGAAAGCATATGAGAATAGTCTCGCATCCGAAAGACTACGTTACATGACGGGAGACTATGAAGAACACGGCAAGCTATTAACTATCAACACTGTGTAACTTTAGCGAGTTTCTTAATAAAAAAAAAGTGCAACTGGTGTTAGTTTTTGTTTCTCTCAAGCATTGTGATAAACAGCATCTTTTCATAAGATGTGGGTGGCCCTGAAAAGGGCCGGGGGGGGGGGGGACTATGAAAGCCCCCCACACTGTCTAGAGGTTGATTACCTCATTACTGTCTGGCGGCCTTCTTGTTTCGGCGGCGGCGTCTCTTGAGCGGCTTCTTGGGGGCATCTGGCACTCCTTCATAGAAGAAGTGCCACTCAAATGAGTCGTCGGGTTGGAACACAATGCGCCCCGGGGGCCGCTGTACCAGTTCCAGCTCGGCATCCCAGTCCTCACGCTGATCCTCCGGGACCAGGTTGTGGTTCTTGATGGGAGGACTTGGTACTTGGCTCATCTTCAAATCTTCAAAAATCTTCTTTCTTCTTAAAAGCAGTGCTGGATCACCAGTGAAGCGAACTGGCGAGCGCGCCGGTATATATCAGAAAAGCGCGGACCTCCTCGAAAACATCCCTCGCTTCGGAGACGAAGCCAAGATGGCGGCCGTCAAAATGGCGGATTTGTGCTTTCGAGCAGAGAGTTTTTTCTCATTTTCTTTTTCTAGACATTCGATATCTGTGCATGGTAGATTTAATCTGATAGATTCTGGGGCACGGAATTCGTTAAACTTATTTTTATTTTGCTACGTCGCATAGTTTTCAAAGAAACAGAGGTCAAAGAGGTCGAGTCGAGGCTCGATGTTTCTTCTCGACCTCTTTAAAACTTCATTTCTCACGTCTGTGAGGCAGTAGAAACCTCAATGATAGTTAGATCGATAGAGAAAAACCTATTTCATCCTATTTTAATGCCACTTTGAATGGGGTAGTGAACCCTTATCAAAGAAACCCCATGATTGACACTCAACAAACACATCGGGTGAATGTGACTTATAAAAACGAAAGCTGTAGCCTCGACACGCATCATTCACATCATGAGTGTGACTTATGTGCAGGGAGATTTACTCACTATGAAAGTCGATGGTATTGTACAACAATGTAATTGTTTAACGGTGAAACCTCATGGATTAAGTCAAAGTATTGCCGACAAATATCCGTGGGGCAACTTGTATGCTACACGGAGACCCTTAGGCTGTAGAAATCTAGCTATAGAACCCGATCGAGGAATACCCGGCACGTTACGCATCTTATCAAATGCTACAGACCCTGATGTGATTTGTTTCTTAGCCCAGTGGGATTACGGAAAAGGAACTCAGCGTATTCCCCGCTATCGAGATACACCCGAACAGCGAGAACTATGGTTTCAACAATGTTTACGTGAATTGGCCACATTATCGTACAAGACTTTAGCCTTCCCTTATAAGATTGGGTGTGGGTTAGCGGGAGGAAATTGGACTCATTACAGACAATGTATTCATGATTTTGCTTATAGGTATGATCAACAAGTGTATATTGTCATTAAATCATGTATTTGTTAATAAAGTGCAACTGGTGTTAATTTGTTTCTCAATCATTGTCATAAAAGCATCTTTTCGTAACATGTGGGTGGCCCTAAAAAGGGCCGTTTGGTCCTAAGACCGACTTCTAATGCCTGGCTCCGGTAAACCGGCATAACGGGCACCGTCCCCGGGTGTGTCGCCGCTCCTCTATCCGCTCCACGCACAGGCAGCAAGCTGGGCGCTGCCCACATCCCCTGCACGTAATACCGGAGTGTACCCTGTCTTGCCAGCAGACAGGGCACTTAAACCAGATAGGAACCGCCCTATCTGCCCAGCCAGGGACAGTCATAGGGTGGTTCCTCGGGAGATGACTCGCCACAGGTGCGTGGGCTGGCCTCGGTGGCGGAGTCCTCCCTGCAGACCGGATGGTAGGTGGTGGGGGTCTTGCAGGGGCTGCTGGTCTCGGTGGTGATGGTGGTGGCGTGTCTGCGACCAACAGCGACGGACTCTGGGCTGGGCTTGGAGGTGGCGCGGGGGACGGTGACCTCGGTGAATACTCCACCGGTGACGCTGGCGACTCGCTCATCGGCACCGGGCTGTATTCCTCCGGTGCTGATGGGATCGCTGGTGGTGCTGTAGGCGTCACCGGGGAGTAAGGTGGTGGGGGTGGCTGTGGGGCCCGTCGGCGCGGTCTCGTAGCCGTGGACATCCGAGCGGTGCGGCGGTGACTCCTCCCTTCATACTCTTGCCGCACCCGGTTCACGATCTCACGGGCCCCACTCCGGTCGAAAGGGGAGAAGGTACTCAGGTCGTTCTGAGAACGGACGACCCAATTCTCCCCTACCCGCTCCTCAGCCACCACTACCAGCCGGTACCGAAAGCCAGGCAGGGTCTGGAAATTGTAGATCGGCTCTCTTCTTCCTTCAGCCATTCTTCTTTCTTCTTTCTTCAAAAATAATCAAACCTTTGCTGGATCACCAGTGAAGCGAACTGGCGAGCGCGCCGGTATATATCAGGAAAGCGCGGACCTCCTCGAAAACATCCCTCGCTTCGGAGACGAAGCCAAGATGGCGGCCGTCAAAATGGCGGATTTGTGCTTTCGAGCAGAGAGTTTTTTCTCATTTTCTTTTTCTAGACATTCGATATCTGTGCATGGTAGATTTAATCTGATAGATTCTGGGGCGCGGAATTCGTTAAACTTATTTTTATTTTGCTACGTCGCATAGTTTTCAAAGAAATAAGGGTCAAAGAGGTCGAGTCGAGGTTCGATGTTTCTTCACCGCCTCTTTAAAAATTTATTTCTCGACCATGTACATCCCTAAAAACATCTCATAAGGTCTATTTGATAGAAAACACCTTATTTGATTCGATTTTCACTCTACCTTTAGGATTTTCTTTATTCCTCAACAAATAAACCCTTCTCTGAGAGACTCAACCAAACACAGCTTTCGTGTAAACAATTTTATTCATGTCACATATTTCAAATACATAACTCCCACACACAACACCAATACACATGTCTTTTTAAAATAGGGTCCAACATTTTTTCCATTTCTCGAATCCTGCGTTGAAATCGATATCGATCAGCGGCTACTGTCATCCAGATACTTGTCCGGTCTTCTTCGGGTAACAGATACACTTCATTATGATCCAGATTAAAAGTTACACATTTTCTTGTATTTTGTTGTACATGTGATGAAGATACCGCACTCGAAGGGTCTCGATCACGCCACTGATGTGCGGCTTTGTTCTCTTTAATTCCTCGGCTACTAAATGAATCAACACTAATGCCTCGGTGTTGATACGGTTCTCGATCAAATGTCTGCATATCCACCAATATTCGTCTAAAGTGATTGGAAATAATACCGCACGAAGATAGGATTTCAATTTTTGAAAATCTGGCAAGTTTTCTATTTCCTCAATACACTGTAGGACAAATGTTTTTTCGATGTTATCCCTAGCAGTCATGATTTCATAAATGAAATGAATTAAGTTCTTCACACTTTATGTATACTTCTCGAAGCCAGTCCTTGGTGATACTTTCAATCTCGGCGGTTTTTTCAGGCATGCGTTTCTTGAATTCCTCCCCCACAACATAAATTAACATCAATCCCGCATCGTTATAGAGATTGATGTACACCCGGTTCCGTAGATCTGTATATTGGTCCAGAGTCAATGGAAACACTCCCGCTATCAGAAAATTTTTAGCGAATTGAAACACCACATCGTCTTGCATTTTCTCGACCCATTCTAATGCATGGTTATGCGCTTTTTCTGCGATGTTGTCACTTTCACCCATGATTTGTAAATGACTAAAATGAATACAAGTATCCGCTTTTTCTACGATGTTGTTACTTCCAGCCATGATTCGATAATGAAGGAAAACTAGTTAAAACGGATTATTTCCATGAATCCTTCTTGTAAACATTCTCGTAGAATGATTTCGATGTCTCGGATTTGATCGGGGATGATTTTCTTCAGTTCCTCAGCATACAAATAGATCATGATCAATCGCCCGGGATTCGTGTCTTTAACTAACGATCTACCAATCCTCTGAAAACTGTCAAGATTCCCCACCTCGTGTATCGCCGATTGTACATAGGCTTTAGCAGATTTATACCAAGACGAATTTTCAACAATCTTGACAAAATCTATAATACAAGTATGACCGTCTAACCTAGTGTTGGAAGTTCCACCCATAGTGAATAAATAAGTTAAGAAAACATTCGTATTTATAGGGAAAATGTCGTGGAGTGCAGAGAATATTCTAGATTTGATACAATAGAGTTTTTCAAGTTCAATTAGTGCACTAGCACGCGCCGGTCGCGAGATGTTCTAGATGAAACCGGTTTTTCCGATGATGCAATAGTCTGTTGTACAGTAGCACGCGCTAACATTCTCGAGCATTACACTGTTAGTCATGGACGACAACGTATGGGAAGAATTGAAAGAGCTGCGTCGAATGAGAAATCGTAGGAGAAGATCTAAAAATTGGTGTTTTGAATATGTCTTACAAGAGAGGGAAACGGAACATGCCATTCTGATCGATTTGGAAGATTGCTACCGCGACAATACTGTAATACAGTTTATGATTGCCCAGTTTTACACGCTGTCTAACGGAACCAAAAAAGTGTCGGGATTCATGCGTTTGAAAAAACGTCGTAACAGAGGCGGTGCATGGCGGCAGCTTTTTTGTGCAAACATTTATTGGCTGGAAACAATCAACGTGATGAATTTCCGAGGTAGCAGAGCTCAAAAAATAGAAAACACCATTACCTCAGCAGATCACAGTTATAACTTTTATGATGTAGATTATCCCTACGAATTTGGCTTAAGAGATTATTAAAAACACACACACACACACAAAACAGCCCTTTTCAGGGCTATTTTAAACACCAATATAAGTTCCATTCCACTAAAGTCAATGTGTAGCAATGTGTACTAGCACGCGCTGGTCGCGAGATGTTCTAGATGAAACCGGTTTTTCAAGTTCAATTAGTGCACTAGCACGCGCTGGTCGCGAGATGTTCTAAATGAAACCGGTTTTTCCAGAAAAGATGCTGCAACCACGTGCTCCCCACGAGACAGAATAGTCTAGACATTTTGCTGGCTATAAAAGCGGAGCCCAAGTGTCAGTCCTCATTCGATCTTCAATCACCTTCCAGAAGACATGGCTCAGAAACAACTAGAATTTGTGGACAAAGCTCAGAAGAAAATAGATCAGCTGGTACAGAAGCAGATAGCGCCACAGAAAGACTACATTGAACTGAAGAAAGCTAAGACTGACGATCAGAAGACTGAAATGGGGAAGACCTCGAACTTCTATCTCACGTCTCCAGACTACGTTGGTCAACAAGTGAAGATGCCCCAGACCTCGAGCTTCAATCTCTCACCGCCGAACCAGACCACGAGCTTCAATCTCACGCCTTCAGACTACATTGCTCAACAAGAGAAGATGGCCCAGACCTCGGATTACCTCCCTAGCCAGAATCCGACAGACCCGGGATTAGGCTTCTATTTTCCCGATTCACAGGATGCTACGGGACTGGAGATGGGCTTATACAATAAACCCCCCTTCGGTGGAGAAGATTCCCGCATGAGCAGGACCGATTTCGCCATCATTACGACCACACTGGACGGTATTGTCAACCGGATCAACGTGATGGCTGATGAAATCGCCAATCACACCGCGGTGCTGGTGAAAAAAATCGAGGAATTAGCAGCAACCAGAGAGAAATTAGCAGCAACCCGTAAGGACATCACCAGCAGAGGAAGGAAGGACCCAGCCACTAACCCCTGTTTCACATGTGGTGAAACGGGACATTGGTCACCAGATTGCCCTCAGAAAGTCAAGAAAACTGTAGAAAAGGACCCCTGTTACAAGTGTGGGAAATTAGGTCACTGGATCAGCGACTGCCCGAGAGATGAAGACGAATTGATGGCTATGATTGGCGAGGTACCCGGCACAAAACCTCCGGTCATAAGAGTACACCCCATCGGAGAAGTGGAACCCACCACCCCCTAAGAAAACGAGCAAAGAGATGAGTGAAGGAGAACCCCCTAAAAAGAAGAGAAAGCTGAGCCGAAAGAATAAAGAATGAACGTGTGATAAAACTGGTGTGGACTTTATTCTGACAATTTTAATGTTTAACTGTATAAAATTGTGTTCAATTGTTATTCAAATTGTTTATTTAATAAATGTGTAAACTTCACATCATGCGTTTATTATTGTGGATTTTAAAGGATTTTAAAGGATTTACACACGGCTCGTCGTCATAACGACTTTAGCTAGTGTTATCGATTCTACCCCATCGTTGCGTTATACCGCTATCGACCCATTGTTGCGTCATACCACGCGCTCTAGTTCATATCGGCCTACCCCTGCACAACACGCGCTAGGCACGCCCCGCCTTAGCGCTACCTCGACACGCGATAGGCACGCCCCGCCTTAGCAACGGCCGCTCTCCAGTGCGTTCTAAAACTTGACCTTTTGACCTCAAAAGTGCACTCAGTTGAACCAGCCATCGGGACGCGTTATACTACTATTACACAAAGAACATAAACGTGTCTTTCTGATGGAGTCAAAGACGCTATTTTGTCCGTGCGAGATCATGTGCTTAGCCGAACTATTTATCAGACGATAACAGAGGTGAAAGTGAAGCTTGCGTAGCGCGCCCTCTGGTGAGAGAATGCAACAAACCCATGACTGTTAATGATAATTTTCAATAGATAAATGAGTTTTGGGGGGTTTCAATAGACTTAAAATTCCTAAGAAACATCTAAATTAAAATTATATATTTACTACTGTACTTTTCAAAAATGTCAAAACAAATGTTAACGATATAAGCAATGGACGTAAACAGAGTTTTTATAGGTAAGAGAAATTCCAATATTAGGCCTCTGTGTTTTCTTTATGTATCTTGTTATAAATTTTTAAATATATATATTAAATTAGATGATTGAAGCAAGACTCTTTTTTGTAATAATTACCTGTAGGTACAAGCGGACTAGTTTGACCTCCACCGATAATTGATCATAGATCCCCATATAAAAGTGAGCAGTACCTACTCTGTGTATTAATTGCAGCAATCAAATGGCTATGTGTTTGTTTTGTTTATTAAAACATAAGCCGAAATTCTATATAAATGTTGCTAGTCTACAAATTTCAATACATATATCAAATGCAGTTTTATTTAAACGGACTGTTTTCCATTATCTATGCATGTCAATATAAAAATGTTTATTCATGTTTAATTAGTTTTAGTGCTATAAATTGAAAATAAACATGTTAGTAAATTTTTGTTTTATTTCCAATAGTGAAATAATAGTCCTTGAACACCATATTATATGGTTTGTGGTATGTCAATGGAATATTTAATAAAAATTGAGCTGAAATGTCTCTATAAATGCCAAATTCTCGGTATACCGGCCACCCCTCTAAACCGGCCGTTTTTGTCGGTCCGACAGCTGGCCGGTTTAGAAAAGTTTCACTGTAAATGTTAAGATAAACAAGTATTTAGTTTAGAAATAAACTGCAAGAAGTCCTCATTATTTAGGATTGGAGTGCTGAGGTCACCAAGTCTTTGTTAGTTAAACAAAAATCAAACAAAAGATGTTTAACTTGTTGACTTAATAAGATCATGAGTTATCGTTGTTTTAAACATATCACACTCCCCATTGTAAGCACGCACATACACGGTATTATGTGAATGTACTTGTACGTTAATGACGTTTTACCACGGGGTGAGGGGCAAGCATAAAAACGACGAGTATTCTTTTCATTCTCTACCCATAGGTGTCACTGCTCGCTAACACCTCTGTCAATGCCGAAATTTCAAAATTCTTGTACAACACTTATTAACTTGTATATTCTTCTACAAACGTTTAACTTAATTCGCTTAATCAATTTATGATGCAAAATGTTAAGATAAAGTTGTTTTATCGCTTGTAAACAATTCCCAAATTGTTGATTTTAATCAAAATGAATGATTTCCCCCCATTTTTAGGCGTTATATTATCTACATCAATCATTCTAAATCTTAAATTCTGTTCGTCCCGTTTCCCGTTTTAGCAACACCTCTCGGTTTTTGCGGTCTCATCTGACGGACTACCCCATTTAGTCGCCTTTCTCTTACGACAACCAAGGGGAACTAAGGAGCTATTTTAACCCGGATTCCCGGAGTTTAAATCAATGGAACAAAATCAAATAAATAAAAAACTAAAAAAGTTTTATTTTTCAGGAAATGAAAATATATTTTCCTTATCTCAATTTTACTTTCTAATGCATAAAAAGGTTTTTTAAAAAATCAAAATTAAAAAACAAACATCTACAAAACGACGAGGTGATCCGAAAGGATTTACATATGACGTAATGCACAACAGCTCCTCGCTGACCACCACAAAGTCACACCTTTGTTGTACCTTTACATATACAATATAAGGCAAGGGTATTCGGATTTTGTGGTATAGCGTTCGCAACTGGGATGCCGTTTGTTCAAGTATTTAGAAAGGTGAAGATAACGACTAGTTTACTTGCTTGTTTTGCTATTTTCCGCCACACTCAACAATTTTTCAACCTAGTTTAATTGGTGGAAGAGAGAACCCAGATACAATGTACCTGGGAAGAGATCACCGACCTTCCGAAAGTAAACTTGGAAACTTTCTCACTTACCAGTGCGAGAGAGATTCGAACCCGCGCCGACCAGAGGTGAGAGGCCGTGTGATTTTGAACGCGATGCTCTAACCACTCGGCCACGATAACGATTAGTGACCAATCTCATAATTATCATACGTGAGGATCACGGGTCTTTCTGTTATAACCTTAAAAACGGAGGTCCCGTGTTGCGGCACGAGTTAAAGAACCCTCACTTCTACATCTTCGCAACCCAAGTGTCCGATTCGCTTACTCTCATCTACCCCTTGGCAGATTTAGTCAAGTTTCTAAGCTTTCAAAATATCGCGCTTTGACTTTCCAGGGCATCCAATCAGATCGCGCCATACATACACTTTCGGTTTGAGTAATGGCGACCTCCATGTCTAGCCCGTGTTGTCGCCTTTGCCATGGAATTTTGCCCAAAAAACAAAGACGAACGATCTTTGGAGAAAGTTTTGGCGTGTATGATCAACTGCTAGAAATAATAGATCAGATTCCTCACCCAAATGACGAAAAAGGGAATTACATCTGCGGTATGTGTTGGAATAAACTAAACAGATTGGGTAAAATCGAATACGACATAAAAACAAAGTTAGAAAAGTTAAAATCTGAAAGGCATGACTTGATACGCGATTTACGCTTGAAGCACAAGGGCGATATAAGCGTACAGCAAGTATGTACACCTAAATCCAAAAAACATTTAATTGTTCACTCGCCAACACCGAGGAAAGTAAAACAGCTGTTCACTGAATCCAAGTCCACTCAGCTGACGGATACTCCAACATCATCATCGAATCCTGTGACCGACGACAAAGACAGGAAGAAAGTGAACATTCAGCTTTTCTCTCCCAGTAAAATCAAGGTATGATTTATTATACATTGTCATAAATAGATTGATATTTTGTGTAAACATGTACACAGGACAAAACAGATTTTGAAACCTGACACTAAATTTCATATTTTTTATAGTCTATTTGCATTTCACTGCAGCTTTTGACAGTTGTCATGATTTTTAAGAAATGCTAAGCCAATAGATTTGGTTTTAAAGAACTATATCTTTTCAATATTGTATGGAAGTAGTGGATATAACCTTTTATCCAACATACAATTTAAAAAAAAATTATATGTATGGTTGGGGCGGTATGGTTATGTATTCAAAAGTCTCAGAATTTCATCGGATACAAATCAAATTTCTCGTGAAAATATATATGCTGATTCTAGTTATAGTCGCTTAAGTAATGAGGATTATTAATGATTCGCTAACAGGTTGTATACAGAGGTCCAAAAGAAAAGCTGAAATCCAAAGTTATCCCTGCTGGAGATTCACAGAACATCATTAGATGTATTTCAAGGGGTGAATCCCACCAGAAAACATCCAAAGTAATCTACAATTCCACTTCACAAGACAATATCCATAACTGTGTGATCAAAGATCTCAGAAAGGAACTGAACAAGCTTTCATCTACCAAGACTATGTCATGTCTTAGAAAGACATCAAGTGACAAGGTAGCCACGATTAACTTCGAGTCATGGGATTTGGAGCTACAGTTACATTCCCCATTATTGTATAAGATAATATCTGGTTTCTTCAATCCCCATAATCATGTTGCAGTGGCAGTGATCGCTGCTGTTATCCAAAAGAATCGAGTTATGCACATGTCTGCCTTTCATCATGCAGTAACTCAAGTTTTGGATAATGGTGGAGCAACGGATGAGGTAATTATGCAAAATTTAATACATCATTGTCACACGTGATGTACACAAACCTGTGTGTGCTTGTGAATAATTTAGAGGTACAATGGTGAAGATTATTAAGCCATTTAACTGAAACTAAAGAAAATTGTAATTGTTCACTTCATTGCATTTAGAAAACTATTACATATATATCAATATAATGCATTGATGGTGTTGTTTGGTCTTGAATAAAACATTGCTCTATTATGTGAAGAACATAAATTAATTTTGTTTTGTAGTGCATAAATCTTCTCAACAAGTTGGGTCTTTGTTTGCCACCATCTGCTGCGTCAAAGAAGAAGTCTGATTTGATAGCAAGGCAAACTGACCACATACAACGACTGCCAAAAATAAACTGAAATCCCCCTTCCTGTAACACATCATCGTCGTCTGGGTCCTTTCCAATATATGTACAGGGTTTGACATTTACTTTTTTGAGCACTAGACCAGTGGGCTACTTCAAATGCATTTTACTAGACCTGACCTAACATCCACTAGCCCTGACCAACTGTACAGAAAAAAGTGATAGTTTCTCCATATTTAATTACTTACTTCTAATGACAAACGTTAAGTTTGAACTAATCCTTATTTGATTGTCTCAAAAACATCAGTCTCGTCAATCAATTTGATATGCTTTAATTTTCAAACACATTTTCTGTTTCGTTAAATTCTACTCGGCACGGGAATTCTTTAGTCCATTTAGAATAAAATGATCTCAACCGGGTTTTTTTTTTAAATTTCTATTTCATAAGCCCTGCTTTGTTTCTTCCCAACCTTTTCCTTTTCTTTCTTGGGACATCTTTCCTTGAGGACGAGACGTCGTATTTGAATATAGAGACATTCCCGCACATATGTCAACACCGAAAAATGGCTCTTTACGACGTAATTTATTAATTTGATAAACACTTTCTTATATTTAATTCAAATAAACGTTTTTTTTTAAAATGAATTCAATTTATATCTATTTATCCGAAACATAACTTTACACCCATCATCGAGCAGATGTCGTAAAACATCACTTCCGATCGTGACTTATGTATTAGAAATAGAAATAAAGATTATGTCATCACGCAGTTCAAAATTGCTCACAAACTCTTTACAATCTTATTGTTTTAAAGTTTCTTGTTTATTTTTTCAACACGACCAGTCGGACTAGTAAATCGACATTTTACCCGACCGGACCCATCATTCAGTAGACTCGGTCGGTCGGACGTGCCTTAGTGTCAAACCCTGAATGTACAAGTGAAACCTAGCTTGCAGAGTCTTTCCGTTTGTTCTTTCATTATGGAAACAAGGGCTGTCACAACTATGACACAAGGCCAAATTATTACGGCGAGCAATATTTCCATTTGTTAATAAATTATATTGTTGCACATTAGCATCCACCGACATAGAAAAAATATCTTCTTCCACATAAGTCACGCTCATGATGTGTTTTTGTTGAGTGTCGATGCTACAGCTTTCGTTTTTATAAGTCACACTTACGAGGTGTGTTTGATGAGTGTCAATCACGAGGGTTCTTTGTCAAAGGTTCGGGGGCCTATCGAAAGTGGCATTAAAATATGATAAAATGGGTTTTTCTCTATCGATCTAACTATCATTGGGGTTTCTACTGCCTCACAGACGTGAGAAATGAATCATTAAAGAGGTCGAGAAGAAACATCGAGCCTCGACTCGAACTCTTTGACCTCTGTTTCTTTGAAAAGTATGCGACCTAGCACAATAAAATTAAGTTTAATCAATTCCGCGTCTCGGAATCGATCAGATAGAATCTCCAATTCAGAGAAAGTGAATGTGTAGAAAAAGAAAATGAGAAAAAACTAAAAACTCTCTTCTCGAAAGCACAAATTCAGCATTTCTCGGTCGCCATCTTGCCTTCGTCTCCGAAGCGCAGGATGTTTTCGAGGAGGTCCGCGCTCTCTCGTTATATACCGGCGCTCTCGCCAGTTCGCTTCACTGGTAATCCAGCAAGGTTTAAGAAGATTTTAAGAAGTTTGAAGAAGATGAGCTATTCCCGCCTAGCGAGAATTCCGCTGCGCCCCATGCCTGGGCTGAGGACCCCCATGACCCCGCCCATTACTAACAACAACGTGGTCCCACCAGAGGACTGGGAGGCGGAGGTTGAGTTGGACCAGCGGCCCCCGGGGACCACCATGCCGGTAATGAGGACCCCCATGACCCCGCCCATTACTAACCACAACGTGGTGCCTGAACACCTCCGGGAGGACTGGGAGGCGGAGCTCCGTCTAGTGGAGCGGCCCCCGGGTAGAATTGTTTTCAGACCAGATGGGGAGTACGAGTGGCACTTCTTCCACGAAGGAGTGCCAGACGCCCCTAAGCAGCCCCTCAAGAAGAGGCACCGCCAGAACAAGCCCGCCACCCAGTAAGAGGGGTAAACAACCTCATAGACAGTGTGGGGGACTTTGATAGTCCCCCCGGCCCTTTTAAGGGCCACCCACATCTTTTGAAAAGATGCTGTATATCACAATGCTTGAGAAACGTACAAAAACTAAGTGGTGGTGAGTGGTGTATCAGTGGTGTTAATGGAATTGTGAGTGGTAGTATGGTGTTGTTAATGGAAATGTGCGTAAAATGCATCTAATGCAGGATACTCTTTTTTTTCTTCCATTTTCAAGAGTATGCTAGAAATAATCAGATGCGGAAAGGGGGGTTTCTTTATGTGTCAGAAGTGTGTCCTAACTCTTCCTTTGGTAAAAGGAATATAAATATATATACACTTTATACACCACCATACACCGTATATCGTTACCCCTTTACACGCTGCTCGCAATAATTATGTAGAATTAGATTTTCTTACATAACGTAGTGATGATCGGGAGAAAATAGAGGGGCGATTTCAAGGTCACAATATATATTATGACCTTCGCGCAAATATAAAAATGTTGAGTGATTTGATGCGAAATTGAAATAATATATTATTTGACAAGAAAAATGTTCACGTATACAGCTTATGTATAGGTTAGACGGCAACTTTACTTGATAACGTCTATCAATATAACGACAACATATAGACATGAATTGTAAGATGTACGTCGTGACGTACTTTTTCGTTGTGATCTCATAAGGTGCGAAGTGCACAGATATCATAGTTGTTTTTATATACTATAAAACTGTTCTGCTATAGCCATAATAGTGTTGATGTCCAAAGTACTTTTAGAGTAAAAATGAATTATTTTTAAATATATAGCGTAAAACTATATGCGATCCGGGTTAGAATAGGTCCTCAGTACCCCTTGCTTGTCGTCAGAGGCGTCTAAATATGGGGTGTTCTTTCGGATGAGATCGCAAAAACCGAGGTTCCGTGTCACACCAGCTGTGGGACGATAAAGATCCCTCCCTGCTCAAAGGCCGTAAGCGCCGAGCATAGGCCTAGATTTTGCAGTCCTTCACGGGCAGTAATGACGTCGCCTTATGAGTGAATCATTCCCGAGTAAAAAATCAACAACAACAAAATCAATCACATAAGATTCAATACAAAGGCCTAATGCAGAAAGATCTGACTCAAACCACACAATATAGTGAACATATCCATAAACTCTGTGCATGTTAACCGAATTCCGTAGCTGAGCTCATTGTTTACAAAATACCCGCGTTTCCGCGAAATGAAAACGAAACCTGGCATGTTCTAATTTTCAATCTTCTAAACGTTACTGGGTCACCAGTGAAGCGAACTGGCGAGAGCGTCGTTATATAACGAGAGAGAGCGGACCTCCTTGAAAACATCCCTCGGAATATCTGAGCTCATTGTTTACAAAATATCCGCGTTTCCGAGAAATGAAACCTGACGCCTATCTATTTTCTGTCAGCTGTTAGACGAGGTCCGTAAATTATGTGTAAATTGTTCATTTGATAAATGTGTTTGTGTAAACTTTTAATTGTTCATTGAATAAATGTGTAAACTTTTAATTGTTCTTTAATTCTTTTTATTTGAAAATTTCACATAAAGGAATACACCAGGAATACAAAACGCTCACACGCTATCCCCCCAACACCTCGCCTGCTACACAGCACCACCTCTCCCCACCTGCCCAGCTTGACCGCGCCAACCCCGCTTGACCGCGCCAGGTGGCCCCGGCCACCTGCTTGACCCGTCTATAAAACCCCGTACTCCAAACTACACTCAAAACTGCACTCAGTTGAACCACCCATCACCCCGCACTCAAAACTGCACTCAGTTGAACCACCCATCTAGTCGCCTTATACTACTGGGGGCCAAAATGACCCTTATAAAAGGTGAAGATAAGGATCAGTGATCAATCTCATAACTCCTATAAGCAATACAAAATAGATAGTTGGGCAAACACGGATCCCTGGACACACCAGAGGTGGGATCAGGTGCCAAGGAGGAGTAAGCATCCCCTGTTGACAGGTCACACCCGCCGTGAACCCTATATCATGATCAGGCTAACGGAGTTATCCGTAGTCTAAATCAGTGTGCCAAGAACGGCTTAAAAATCGGTATGAAAATTGTCAGACAGCATTTGACCCAATCATGGGTTGTATTGAAGAACTAGATCGTTATAACAACGATAGAATTTGCGAATTGCTCACTTCAATCCAGACTGTTGAAACCCCTGTATCATTAACTTGTTTGTCAGTAGCTTGCCTCGATTTAAAAACTGACTATACACAGAACAAGCTCTTCTGTATCGAATCAGTTGAGAGATATAAACACCATATGCAGGTGATAATGGAATATTGCTACATAAATATGGGAAGTTGACGATGGAAAAGCTGAAATCATCCCGTTTGTCATACAGTTGAGTTGTCAGTTTGCCGTTAATGTCTACTGTCAATAAAATAGCTAAGTATGAAGCAGAAGTGGACGACTCTGTGGTGTCTTATTTCGAGCTCACAGGGATATATCGATTAATTGATTGATTAGATATTGTTTAACGTCCCTCTCGAGAATCTTTCGCTCATATGGAGACGTCACCACTGCCGGTGAAGGGCTGCAAAATTTAGGCCTATACTCCTTTCTTAATGAGATGCTGATAAATATGCATACCGCATCGAAAACGAGTCTACCGTCGGTACAATCTGATTAAAACCAGATCGTCAATCCGCTCTATTGGCCATGAAGATCTGGTTTTAATCAGATTGCTGTCGGTATGGACGCACAACAAACATGTCGGATTTTGCGGAATGTATGAAGTCGGTTGGTTGCGCTACGCGAGATCTCAGTATTGTCCCCCTCTTTACCTTCGGTTTTGTTGAAGAAACAATAAACGCTTTAAATAAGAGTGAAGGATGCAAAGAAGTTTCCAAAGGATACAAATATTTCAGCGAGAAATACATCTCAGATATCAGAGGTAGGTCAAATCGTCTATCAGCTGATCAGTTTGACAGATACTATCAACTGATCGATCTTGATTTTGTGACTGTAACATACAACATATCTGCATGTAACAAAGATGTCTACTGAAGAGATTATCTTACATATTAAATAGTCATATGAATTAAATACGATGATTGTCTATTGATAGAAATGATCGATCGTATAGATGTCCAAGTACCCCCCCCCCCCCCCCTCTCCTCAGAAAAAGTGTTAGGCCTGTAGCCTCCTCCCAGCCTGCTGAAAAACCATATATTTTTGTTGAATGGTAAATAATCTAGTAGTGTCAATGAGTTCATTTATGACAAACTAGCATCATTTTATCAATTTATAGTCCCTGTATATATCATGATTTATTTATTCCAAATTAGGGCCCTCCTGGTCATACATCATTATTAATAAAACATATTGTCAATAAAATATGTTTAAATCAGAATGCATGTAACAAATTTCAGTATGTAATGTTTATGAGAAGAAGAAAAAAAGTCCACTGTAATTTAGTATTATGAGCTGCAAAACAATGTTCATAACATGCGACATTTTGAACATGGTATTAATACTTAATGTATTACATGCAATTACCAATGTGTATCCTAAGGCAAAACAAAGGAAATATATACATGTACATAACAATAATACATGTAATCATAATAGAAAACGTTGTATTATGAAAAAGTACCATACCATAAGTCAGTCATCATTTCATTTTTAACTATATATTTCATTGAAAAAAATAATTTTTATAAATGAATTTAGCACCCATTTCCATTATGCACAATTATTCAGATTTTATTTTACTATGGTGCTTAAGGAAAAGGTGATAACATCATCATTTAGAATAGTTTATAATGAAATCATCAAAGCAAAATTTTTAACCTCAAAATACTTAGGTTTTAAATTTCGTAACTTGTGCCGTAAAATTTCAATTTTGCATTTGATGTGTTATTTCACTGCAACACCTACAGATAACATTATATTGAAATCATGTGAAGAAAATACAAACAATTCTGTATGTTTTGATATAATATACATAAAAATGAGCTACATATGAATGCTGCAATAAGTTTGGGGGTTTTTTTTCTTTCAAAAAGGTACATTTCAATGAAATATATAGTGAAAAATGAAAAGATGACTCACTAATGGCCTTGTACTGTACATATGATTAATACTTCACTGTAATGCAACTGATAGCACGGGACGGTGCATTGGTACCAAGTCAACATGTCATGTTTATAATGAGTGCATATGTGCAAACATGGTTTCTCATGGTTCATATATAATACACTGTATTACTAGTAGTATGTATCTAGACAATGTAAATCACATGAGACATTACATCATACATGTAACCTTAACATGCGTATATGGTATACATGTGTATATTGTATCATGTAGTTATAATGTTCAATTGTTAAAATTGTATACTATAGATAAGCTGTCTCGAATACTTAGGGTACAAGACTAGTTGACATGACACATGCAGGCACTGTCCCTTGGTACCCTCCTGTGTTCAGAACAACATTTTATATTAAATATTGTTTTACTTTACTCCCCATATAGCATCCTTTTTATACAGTGCATTTTCAATCAGTATTGTTACATTGTAAAACTTCAGACCAATGTCAATATAGAAATCCTTAACATGTGTATTTAAGGTATACATGTGTATCATTATCATGTAGTTATAATGTAATTGTTAAAATTGTTATATAAATATATATGACTGGCGTCATGAGAAAAGGGCCCTTATCTTTCGACGTCACAATTCACAGAAAACGACGTCAAAGTTAATGAACTTGAAACGTCAAAATCGCGGCAACAAAAAAGTTTGTTGGTTGTATTTGCTTATATTCTGGATGCATTAATTATATAAATAATTACATGGCAGTTGATGAATTAAGAGGTTTAACAATAAGAATTTTTATGCCCCCGAGGTCGAAGATCGGGGGGCATATTGATTTTGTCCTGTCTGTCATTCTGTCTGAAACTTTAACCTTGCTAATAACTTTTGAACAGTAAGTGATAGAGCTTTGATATTTCACATGAGTATTCCTTGTGACAAGACCTTTCCGTGGGTACCAACATTTTTGACCCTGTGACCTTGACCTTGGAGTTTGACCTACTTTTTGAAAACTTTAACCTTGCCAATAACTTTTGAACAGTAAGTGATAGGGCTTTGATATTTCACCTGAGTATTCCTTGTGACAGGACCTTTCCGTGGGTACTAAAACTTTTGACCTTGACATTTGACCTACTTTTAATATTTTTTTTTTTACATTAGTCATAACTTCTACATTATAAATATTAGAGCTTTCATATTGTACATGAGCATTTCTTGTGACAAGATCTTTCTACTGGTACCAAGATATTTGTCCTTGTGACCTTGGCCATCTTCGGAATTGGCCATTATCGGGAGCATTTGTGATTCACAAACACATCTTGTTCATATATGCATTGATTAAAGTTTGTTTAGTTTAGGAGAAAACAGTTTAATGAAATAATTTTCTTTAGCAAGTCTCATGGACGTTGATTCTGTTTTAAGTTTATAAAGTGGAAATACGCTGTAGTTGCCTCTAGCACAGCGTATCTCCATTATATATATATGCTGATGCACTGTCATAGTGATTTACTTTGATACTGTTAATAGACAGTCTCTGTTTCATTCATCATTCATCATTAGAAACAGACCGAAAAGGAATTGGTGAATGATTTATTAGACAGGAGAAACCCAAGATCATGATGTCTCTGACTAAATCGTAATGTAGCAAAAGGTAGAGGTGGGGGGGGGGGGGGGGTTGGTTCAAAATATACGATTCTCTCCCATGCGGACTTCGGACGTGGTTTGAGACAATGAATATGATTTATGATTCAAACTTTTTTCCTTTGCGTAAATACTAATGCATTGAAAGATTTTTTATATAAAATTAATTGTCAGGAGCCTGTATATATATTTTCAAATAATGAGTGTAAATAGATGCAAGTGTATATGCTAAAACATTGAATAGAATACCGACAAGATTATTGTTTGGTAGATTCTTCATGGTGTCATTGTCAAATCTTGTGTAGAACTTCTCACATTGTTTGTAAATCTTTTCACATCCTATAAGGTTCACATTCGGTCCCATTGTCGTGTGTTGAATTTAAAATACTTTTCAGGTTCATTTTATAATATTTCTTTTCACGTAACTTCTGAATGAATTTCATACTCTTTTTACTACAATCCAATGTAACATTGGTTAGTGTGTGTGCCTTCGATGAAAACATATTTAGTGCGCTCGAAAAAAAAGAAGAAGAACAAAGTGTATATTTACACACAAGAATAGCTTCAAGTAACCACACGCTACGTACATATATGATATTCATTTAATTTAGATTAAAACAATGAAAAGTTGATGCAAATGTATATACAAAGGTAAAATTGAATGAATATATATGGTTGCTCTACAATTCTTAAATACAATTACACTAATCGTCCTTCAAATCACAGCATCGACCGCATCGAATCATCTACAATTGATCAAAACTTTCGGAAAAAATCAATTAAACTTTTCAAATAAAAATCATAGTGCACATTTGTTTAATAAAACTTGAAGCATATGGGGACATAAATTGGATTATTTTCATATTCAGTTCATGACATAGCCTTCTTGTTCATGACGTCGCATAAAGTAACGTCAAAATGGCACAACGTTATCGCAAACTATACTGTATTTACATATGTATTATACTTAAGTAAAGCTTTTTACGAAGACATCATAACCATTTTATGAAAGTATACACCATATGAAAGAATTTTGAGGAATATCATTTAATTTGGACGCGGGGCCAAATTTGGCCCCAAACGTACCTTGTCCTTTGTAGCCCTCAGTAGTACCTTAGCTTAGCTTGTTTAGTTGTAGCCCTCAGTAGTACCTTTGCTTAACTTGTTTAGTTAATTGACCAATATCTACAAATTAAAGACATTGACCAACTTCTTTTCAAAAACAATTTTTCAAACAATGCTGTTTTTGGTATAGACTATGACCCCCTTGGTGGAGCGACAAAGGACCTCCAGATCTGTGGTGACACCCAGTATGAGACGTGGGATACCATGTGAGCCTACAGCAACTGAAGCATTTATAGCAGTAAGAACTCTTACAATATATGTTTTCATGTATTTGATAATAAATGCAGGCACAAATATTTGTTAAAATCACTAGTCCACTTATTATATGTCCAGTTGTAAATACCTTAGACATTTAACCCAAAGATAACTAAATGCATAAGTCTATATATGCGTATCAATTTGATAAATTATAAATAAATAAACAAAATTTACAAGATCTTTTGAATAGAAAATATATTGTCATACTATGAGATCTTTGGATTGGTGTTTTGAATAAAGCACCAATGTATTGATGACAGATTTCATGTAAAAAAGAAAATAAATGATACAAATAAATAAAAAAATATATAAGAGTCGGCAATATTTTTAAACTGTTCTACTATTTTCTGTATTTTCAGAGGATGAATGACAATGTCAACATTTATCCCTGTAGAATTTGTGTCAGTCCATGGTCACCTTGGCTGGCAGCTAGCCCAGACAGAAAGGTGCATTGCCCTTCTCTTACTCCATGTTATGGTTTACTGGATATCAAGTGTCCTGTCAAACCCCTATCACAATGTGTTACCTCAACAAGGATGAAAATGTGTTTAAGCTGAAGAGGACACATAACTATTTTCATCATGATGCAGCTTGCGGTAACAGGACTAGAGTGGTGTTACTTGTTTGTTTGGACTTCAGATGAATCTCATATTGAACTTATCACATTTGACTCAAGTAGATGGCAAGAAATGAAAGATAAGCTTGATATGTTTTATTTTGACCATTACTTGAAAGGCTAATCAATATTTGATATAGATCATTTTCATTTGAAGGAATGTTTTCATTACTTAAAGTAGCATTTTCTATATCTATTCATGATTTGCTAATTGTTTCCATTCAGTTTCAACATGTTTATGCCAAAGTAACAAGATCAACTGTCACGTTATTACATGCAAAGTCTTGCCATAAGAAACCTATATACAAAATATGAAAGCATGCCTTAAATAATTCAGGATATATTTTCTTAAAAGTAGATCAATCTCCAAGGTCATGCAGTCAGAAACTTTGGTACCAAATCCAATTTTCTCACATATGAAGACTGAGAGCATTATCACTTGCCATTTAAAAATTATGTGCCAGGTTAATTTTCTGGACAGACAGGGCAAAGATATTTCTCCAACATTAGTTACAGGGGGAGGGGGGGGGGCTTAAAATCTTCCCTAATGAAAGTGACTTCTAAATATGGTTGTGTAATTAATTAGAGTTATTGTTATTAATAATAAAACAACCAACACACAGGTAATATGTGTCGTGAATTACATGTCATGAAATTTATAAATCTTGTATTATGTTACTTTAATTTCTGGTACAATTTTTATATTCTGGTAAGTAATTGTATATATTCATCTCATTTTCCTGATTGGTTTCATCTTCAATTTACTTCCATTCCTTGACAAGAGGATCCTTGAATAAAGTTAGCATGATTGCCACTGTCCATAATTGTTTCTACCTTCCTAAGGGAATGACACCATCAAAAAGGTGGTACTCCTCGACTCTGCGGATATGCCTCTCAATATGTATCCTTAGTTTTGCTATCACCTGGGTTTGCTCCACTTCTTGCCTTGAAAATTTACCTTGACTTTAGAGGAATGGGGGCGTGTTAACTGAAATACCCGTCCCCTCTAATACCTTGTTCAGAACAAATCCTTTGTCTGCCATTATTGAATCACCCCTATCCAGGAGATCAATCAGGCCAGAAAGCTTGGTAATTTCTACATCTGACATATTTCCTGTGTACAAACTTGATACAAAGGTCAGAGCTCCATGTGGAGCAATCCCAACAAGTCCTTTACATGTGTAAGAGCTTTTGTATGACGAACAACACTTGAAACTGAGAACAAGAGATGAAGATCTCTCTGTCTTTAACTCTGTACAATCAATGATTACCCGTGTAGAGGGATACATACTTTTGAATTGGTTAGGCATGTTCTCATTTATTTGCTCTCTACTTGGCCAGATATTTAATGCTACCAAGAGCAAAGTATAAAAGATTTGTCCATGTAATAATTTTCCTACTTTTAGTCATCTTCAGTGCGAGGTAACGAATCAATAACCCTTGACTTGTGAAGATGACTTTCAGTAGACAAATGACATTTAGATCTTGCAGCCAAATCCTGCTCCATGAGACCACATTTCAAACGGCATATAAACATGAACAATTCGTCAATGAGCAACATGTTCCTCGGATTGCCCACCAGTACGTGCTGGTTGATTCTGTTAGAAGATCTGTAATAAAAACTGGTCATTCTATTAGCACCAGGTTTGATAAATTCATAAAAAGTCGTAAACATGATCATGGATGCAAAACACAAAAAAATAAAATGAAATTAATGCATTGTCATTTGAAAATCTTTGAATGCCAAATCTTTCTATTTCAAGTCGTTACTGTAATTTTTGAATTTCCTCTTCCTTCTTCAACAAATCCTCCAACTCATTAACCCTATTTGTCTTAGGCTGCACTTCTTCATACATACTGCTGCAATATATAATGCATATTTAACTAAAATCCATACTGTATAAATAATTGGAAAGCTAGTCAAACAATTTCATAGCCAGTAACAGACTGACCAACCCCCTATCTTTTATAAAGGATCTCTCTGTTGTGTCAGTAATAAGTATTTGTGTACTTCGATGTATTCATTTATTTGTATATTACAATATTATGCATATCTCTTATGAATGTGAAATTTACAGGAGCACGCTCTATACCTTTTCGAAGTTGGTAGATCCTTTAAACTACATGTATTTATTTTAATCATGCATATTAAATCATTACATAAAAATGTCATTTTCTCAGAATTAATATGGTGGTGTAAAGAACAGCATCCATACTAAGAATTAAGAGAAGAAATATACATAAGCACAGGTGATTTTCAAAGTTATATCGAGCATGTTACTTTAACAAAGTGCATAACATACAGCATTTTAAAAAATATTTCAATACAATTTCTAAGTCTGAATGAATAATACAAAATTTCATACCTCACAAAGATCTTGATGATCCAGCATCCTACTGTCCAGTAGCAGTTGATCTTGTTGTGAGTTGAATTATTCAAAATAGTTCAATACAATTACAAACCAGCATGAATAAAACTAGTTTGACAATTGATTTATCATTCTGAGAATAATTCAGGAATAATAAGTAAAACCAATTCCACATTGAAAGTCCCAATGATATGCAGCAGCACTGAAGAAACTTAAATCATACTTATTGCTAAATTATATTTGCCTTGATTCTCCTAGTATTTTCAACTGTTTATAAATAGAAATGGTAATTTGAAGGTAGAAAAAAAAACCCACATTGCTTCCATTATCACATGTGTTTCTTGTAAAATTAGTCTGACCTTCTGTTAAATAAAATGACACATACATATAGGCCTATATAATGTTATGAATATATCCTGATTCATTCTGATTGACTATCACATAAATTATAGAGATTTTTTTTAAATGCCATTACCTCTCCACATTCAAATTTAAATTGTCATTTGAGACCGCTCATCAGTATCAAAGCTAGGCATTTTCTCTGGAACAGGATGCTTAAAAATTTCCCGTCGTGCAAGTTTTTCGTCAGATTTCCAGTTGAATATGGAAGGAACACTTTCTTGAGTGTCTTCCTTACTGGGGTCCATTTGAAGTCGTCCCTCTTAAAATGACGTGAGCAAACAACGGTTTGATCACAGATCTGTTAGAAAGATTATAAACCGTTAAGACTTGTTTGAAGTCATTTCATTAAACACACACTGACGTACACACGTGTAAGGACCAACCTATTTCGAGGCCTACTTAATTCTATAAGGTAAGGGGTCATCTCTCCGTATTATTTGGTACATTACAAAGTTATATGAACATACTCTGAATAATGGACCAGGATCCCTCCGAATACCGGTAGCATGTATCCAAGCCTTGGGAACTAATGGGAAGCTCCAATTTTTGTGGGATTTGATGAAAAGAGAGCTCAGGGTTGCGATGTCCATTTCCATTACAGTTATACACGCAACAATGCCTGTCGTTCTTGCATCCATCTAAGGTTGACGCCATACTTGTTTATGCTGGATTTGCCGGTAGCCTCGTTTTCGATTTAGAAGCGCAGTTTATGAATATTCTGCGAAAAAGGAATAATTTGGCGCTTACGGCCTTTGAGCATGGAGGGATCTTTATCGTGCCACACCTGCTGTGACACGGGACCTCAGTTTTTACGGTCTCATCCCATTTACTCGCCTCTTACGACAAGCAAGGGGTACTGAGGACCTATTCTAACCCGGATCCCCAAGGCATTTTTCGTTATGGATACAGATATTGTACTGATATTTAGTCAAAGGTTTCCTCTCAGAGGAATACATTTTCAGTTTGCGTCCATCCTTGACCTACTTTTGGACTAAAAGTAGGTCAGACAGTTTTCCAGGCTTTTTTCATTTATTTATTATGGATTCAGATATTGTCCTGATATTTGGTTAAAGGCTTCCTCTCAAAGGAATACAAGTTCAGTTAACATTTCAGCTGGATTGGTCCATCCTTGACCTACCTTTAGACACAGCAGGTGTGGCACGATAAAAATCCATCCCTGCTCAAAGGCCATAAGCGCCGAGCATAGGCCTAAATTTTGCAGCCCTTCACCGGCAGTGGTGACGTCTTCATATGAGTGCAATATTCTCGAGAGAGACATTTAACAACAATTAATCATAACGAAAAAAAAGCCCGGAAAACTGTTTGACCCATTTTTTTTCTAAAAAGTAGGTCATGGATGGACCAATCCAGCTGAAATACAAACTAAACTTATATTCTTCCGAGAGGAAGCCTATGACTAAATATCATGGCATTGTTTGTATCTGTAATGAAAAAAGCCTGTAAAACTGTTTGACCTACCTTTAGTTCTAATGTAGGCTGAAATGCAAACTGAACTTGTATTCCTCTGAAAGGAATCTTATGTGTAAGTTGCAGGGCAATATCTGTATCTGTAACGAAAAAAGGTCCAGAAACGATTTTACATACTTCTAGTCCTAAAGTAGGTCAAGGATGGACCAATCCAGCTGAAATGCAAACTCAAATTTAAAATTCTTGAGAGAGATTATTATAGTGACCAAATTTCAAAGTTGTACATGCGGGAAAAAAAGTCCGTAAAACTTGAATTATGTCCTATCATGATTTTAGATTCGTCCGAAAAAATAACTCTGATCCAATAATTTTCTACTTTCAATCGTCTCTTCCCTGCACCAAGACAATCTTTTCTTCCTGTTAACTTCCTTCACAACCACTTTCTTCTTCGAAACACGCCTCGAGAAACCATGCTTATGGAGATGAAGCTGCACGGTACGTTTGGCAACAGGTTGGTCCACATTTTCATTAAATCTGTTCGTAATGTCTAGCAAACTTTGCCTTCTGTTCGTCTTGACCTAGTTTCTGTGGAAACGAGGGGGTTATTTATATTCGGTCTTTCTATCCCCCTCGTTTCTGCCCAAGCCTTCATAAAGTATGTGGGAAATCACTCGCGCTTCGGTTTGAATTTATTTCAGCTTACATTTGATGTGAATCGTTCGAAAACTTACCCCAATCAATTCGTGAATGTTTTTCCCACAATAAAATCCAACTGAAACTTTTCAATTCCACACTAAAGCAACTATAATCGTCGTCATTTCAAACACAACATCCTTTTGCTGTCAAATTCGCCTCCATTATAAACAATGACTTCAGCGCATGCGTCACCTCATTTTGTAAAACAGCTAGAGGCCCCCTGAGGGGTGAAATGCGTACTCAAAGTAAAACGCACAAAACAAGCCTACTTTTTGTTTAAACTTTATTCTTTCCTCACACGCATTGTATTTCCTGTAAATTCACTTAGTGATTTTTCTTTTAATTAAACGAATACAAGAAAGAGAGCACCCCCCCCCCCCAAATAAATAGATATCTGTAAGTTATATACATCTATAGATAAACAAAACGATTAATATTTTTATTTTCAATTCTATTTCTACAGACACTATTGTTACTCGTGGGATGGAAATAATTTTTGAAAAAGTAATAAAAAATTACGATAAGAAATGAGTTTCAATATATCCTTTTTTTTTTTAAATGGATTCTTTCAAGGGCATCAACTGAGTGACTAAAAACTAATAAATAGTACGGGGGAAGAAATTTTAAAAAAAATTAATAAACATTTGGTGTGACACTGAGTGAGAAACGGAAATTGTTGAGTGTGACGAAAAAGAGAATTATACAATCAAACAATGATTTCAAACAATTTTGGGAAGTCTGTCAAGCTTGCAACTTAGCTGTTTGATTTTTTTCTCAATCTCACAGGATCCTTTGCTGCACCTACATGTACAAAATTTGGAAAAGATTTAAAGGCTCTTCCTTTAACATAATCAAATAATTTTTCTTTCATCAGCATGTTAATAAATAGTCTGATGTCTTGACAGAAATCCCTTGCTGGTGAAACGACTCTTTGCTTTTCCTCAACATCTGAAACATTCACAAAGAATTTATCCAGTTTCCGTCCTAAATGACCAACCAGCTGGCTGTGCCTGGAAACAGTTTCCACTGTCAAATTTCCTCCAGCATCCTTTAATGACTCTAGAAAAAAATTAAGATATCACTTAGAATTGATAAATACATGTATATGAAATAACTATTTTAAAATATGTATCCTTTCTTCTTTAAAAAAGAAACTGGCATTGTATATTTCTTTATTACCTTTGAATTCTTTATTCAACATTTCATTCACCAAATCCATTTCCAAATTTTTACCAGGTCCACCTGACAAATTCACAGTTCTGTTCCATAGCAAATCTTTTTGCAAACGTAGTGGTAACCAACCACTTATCCCTGGAAACGAAATAAAATTGTGCGAGTTTATAATATGATTGAAATGTCAATTACAAAGCATTCAATACATGTACATGTACACATGCCATACTATTGATTTAAATCAAACCATATGTTATAATACCTGCTATAAGTTTGTGAGCCAATATTACATATTTATGGTGATTCCTATTGTGGAATTGGATGATGTTCATTTTCCATAATCGCATGAGCATTGGACCATCATTCTCTCGTACACAATCTCTTTGTGTCTGATCTAGTAGGCCCTGAAGTAGTAATGCTGTGACATACTCGTGTTTGTGATCAATGGGATCAGCAGCTGCTTTACCTGCACGATATATATGCATCAATATCAATAACAGGCTATACAAAGTGAATCCAAATTATATAAAATAATAAGAGAAGATACGGAAGAATTGGTACCCCTCTTTTCTGGTGCCTTTTCATTTGAACTGCATCTTCCCGAACAAAACCAATCATCATCTGGCACATCCTCTACAGCAAGACCAACACAATCAAGTTGGAACCATTTCCCCGCACACAGTTAATTCCACTGCATTCAATCATTGGTTTGTCTTTATCTATGACACATTTAATAAAAATGAATTATGAATGTTCATGTTCAATTTTTTTTATATTAAAGTGTAGAATTTAAATTCAAAAGAAATTTCACATACCCTCTTTGCATATGCAATATTCATATGCTTTCTCGTCATTCTCCATAAGAACATCTGAAACCCTCAGATCTCTCCACAGAAAGTCAACAATTTTGGCAGATAAGTTGTCTAGATATTTGATCTTTTCATCTTTTGTCATTTCATCAACCTGAATCCAATCCATAGGCTGGTCCTCTATATTCTCCATACCCAAAATGCTCATTGTTAGGAGGATTGTATATCCCAATGTAACAAACAAGATGAAGTCACTTACATGATTAAAACTATTTCCAACATCCTTTGTTACATTTCGATGTCCAAATACATTTCTCAGGTGACAGAGTGTTCCCTTTTCAGTGATGCTAGTACCTTTGAAGAACTGATCAATCACATCCTAGAAGTACACAAGTACATGGATGGCCATTTAAGAAATTAAGAAAAACTTAACACATAATAATTAAAATCTACTAACAAATTTGAAATGGTGTATGTGACATACTCAAAAAGCATATTTAGATGAAACATTTGTTAACATATTTTTCCTCTCAAAAGAATGTCTGATATTTCATATTGTACATTTGTATTATTTCATAATTTTGATGTTCACCCTAAAATAATGTGCAATACCTGCATAAGCAGCATTCTCTTATGGAACTCCTGTACAGCAGGTTCCAATCCTTGTAGCCTGTCAGATGGGGTAGCACCGTTGGACCTGGCTTTATGAGAATCATTGTGCCTTTCACAAGACAATCCATCTCCAAAACTGAGAGTTCTTACCAACTCCCCATTTCTGTTTGGCACATACTGATGCAAATGTGAAAGGATCTTAATTGTTCCAGCAATAGTTGAAGGGTCTTCATGAAGAACTCCGAGGTTTATCTGTATAATAATGAATATTTTTAGAACAACTCAACTACTTTCAGGTACATATAAAAAAGAATTAAAAGTAACTGCACAGAAATGTTCATTTGATTAATTTCACATTTTTTGTTTTTATCTCTTAAGGAGGATACTTTATTTACATACATCATAAACAAATCTTACCACTTCAGATTGCTTTGATGATTCCCTCCAGTAATGATGTCTTATGTGGCGTGGTACACAGCTCTTAAAATTCTCATTGAAAAAGGGAATATGATTCACTATAATCTTGGACACCACATATTTCACTCTTGCTTTTATACATTCTACATCTCTAGCAGTAGGGAGAAAGTTTTCCAATGGTATATCTTTTGCTGGGCATGTTAAATGGCTGTCTAGAAGGGAAGATGGTATTATATTCTTTGCAGCATAAGATAAAGCCCAGAGTTTCATTTTATTTTGCTTTCCTGTATTTTGATGTCTGGCTTTAATTTGTTTCCCAACATTGTCCCATACCAGTGTAAATCCTGGAGGCACTGTCTCTGTAAAATATGTACAAAACAGCTGTGAACTTCCTTCTTAAAGTAGTTCCACCCTATGATGTAAGATTTTGCATAATCAATCAATTATTTAGATTAATGCATGAAAGAAACATGAATTTTGTGCAGTCATTTTCAATCGTTATTGTAAAATAAATTGTTTTAACATAAAATATTTCAAATGTTTAAAATATTTTATGTATAATCAAAGATATACATGTAATTAAAAATATGTCCTCAGTGCTTGTTAACGGATCCTGTGTAAATAAAAGAATTGAAAAAATACTATGAATGAAATAATGATCAATAAATTTAATAATACACTATAGGTTATAATACTTACTGATGTAGTAGAGCTTTTTTCGGCAGGTAAAGTGTCATCTGGACCTCGTACAGTCATATTCTGAAATCAAATTATTGAAGTACTACATTTCATCTAATCTTTGTAATTCGTGGAAATACCTAAAATCCCAAAAATTGAGGAGTCTGGAAGTTAAACTAAACATTAAAGAAATTTTAATTTGTGAGGTACCTCAATATCTGCTATCATTTTCATCAAATCACTGTCTGCATGAACTCTCAAGGTCGACAAAAGTCGCATTACTGTTTGTCTGCTCATTGAAAGTCCAATATAGTTGTAGTGTTGGAATATCTGAAGTTATAAAAAGGTCAACATTTTTAAAACACAAGATATACATACAAAACAAACTTATAATATGGCTCAAAATTTACCTACCCTTCTTTGGGCTCCATTTCGCCATAATTCGATGCCATTTATGCTTTGCATCAACTTGAATTTTGAAGGACATCTCATGTGTAGCAGCATGGACATACACATGCCTATTACAGGCTTAAGACTTCTTCCTGTTGATAAACTACAAGACTTCTCAATTATTACAGAGAAAAATACATTGTATTCATGAAAAATGAGTTGGAAAAGGATTTTTTTTTAATCAAACAGTGATTGGATGTAATGATTCCTTTTCCTCAAAACTGATAATTAGAACTTATGCTTAACATTGTTGTGCGATTGATATCATATGTTTTAACCATCTGTATGTATTTTACCATTTCAAATCTATCTCTGTCTTCCTTGTTGTAACTGCATTCACCACAGATGTGAAAATCACAGGTATTTTGTGCTTCATCTCAAAGAAAATGTCATCCCAATTTAACTTCTCCATCGTTTCTATGGTGCAGGGTTGAGAGAGAATGCTAGTTACTTTCAAGAAACTGTTGATTTCTTTCCGAATGATATTCTGGATAAGAGTTATGATGGCTTTCCTTGCACCTCTGTAATTCTTGTAGAGTGATGTAAATGCTCTTTTATAATTTGAATGTTCTATCATTCTTGCAGCAGATGCTTTAGCGGAACTCTACAAACACAAACAACACTAGAAACATGTACAGATCTTTTAAAATGAATTGAATGGTATAGATTTGTTAAGTCTACCAAGATTTGAATAAAAAATGTTTACATTTTCATCAATTAGGTGAAAGGTCAATGTAAAGTCCACAGGATCATACATTAAAAGGAATTTTGGTTAGGGGCGCAAGATTATGAGGAAGGTGGTCTTGGGACCGCCTTGAGGCCCCAGTGGGTCCAGGGCAAAGCCCTGGTAGGGGCCCAGGAGTGGAGCCCCCCCCCCCCCGCTCATGGATTCTATATATTTCATAGGGCCTGAAATTGATAATATGATGAAAATTTTAAGGATTGGAACAAATGTAAGTTCCATTAATAAAAGTAATTCAATAAATCAACAGATTTTGTCATTTATTTCTCCAAGAGTGCAAGAACTATAGCTTCTTTTACCGATTACATTTTGCTAAACAAGAAGAAACCATTTACCTTAATTTTAAAATTTATGATGAATGTCTCAATTTGCAAAGACGTCTGAAGCAGGAAAGGGGGTGGGTCAAATCAAATCATCTTTATTCTAAGTCGGACATGGTTACATTACAATACTTCAAAAACCTATTTACCGAATTTCTAATATTGGGGAGGGGGGTACATAAAATGATACGATAATTATATGGCAAAACGTGTGCAACCCCCCCCCCCCCATTTTTCGCGCCATTTTACTACTGCGCTGTAGCAATGGACCTTAACGATATTGAAGACACGTTTGAAAGAGATGTTAAAACAGTGTACCCTTTCAATTTCAATTTGAAGAAAAAACAAATAAATATCATTCACGCCATACTGAATAACAGAAATGCAATAGGAATTTTACCAACGGGATTTGGAAAATCCATGTGCTATGTTCTTCCTCTGCTGATTTTAGATGAGGTAATTTGTTTGGGTTTTTTTTTTTTTTTTTGCATATAATTAGATTAATATTATTGATATTACTATTTAGTATCACCAACTGAGTGGTAGTGGTATTAATGACATGGAACCATGCAAGCATAAATATTTGAAACCATTTCATTTTCAATAGGTAGAATGGAATAAGAAACACACAGCCCTGGTCATTTCTCCTTTGAAGTCCCTCATGCTGGACCAGACCAATTTTTTTTTTACATGAAATGGGCGTAGCTGCGGATGTGATAGGTGGAGAAATGTCTAAAGACACATTCCAAAGTATATTGTTTACTAAAATATTATTAAAACAAATCCCCGTATCAGTGACGCAAGTTGGATTTTAGAGAGAGAGAGAGAGGGGGGGGGGGACTGTGAACATCAAACGTTAGCCAATACTCAGTCAAGTTGGATGCCCAACCTAGACTTTTATTTTGTAAATTTGGGACGGTAACGGTGGCGGACCCCCCACCCACCTACCCACCCCCTTCTGTCTTCTGTTCGCCACTGCGTGTGATATTGTTTTAAGAAAATCGACATGATATTACATTAGCGGATCCAGGGGGTATTACCGCTATTGCAACCGCCCTTTCAAAAAATGTTTTTGAAACATGGTATTACACATATATGTGTGGCTATTGGGAGCACCCTTTGAGAACCATTTCCTAGATGCAATCTCCTGTCTCAACAATTCCTGTATCTGGCCATGATACTTTGACTGGAAAATTAGGTTATAAATTTCTGTGGAAATCTAGCAATTGTACAAAAGTAAGATTGATAGGCTAGCGACACGTATATTCTGACATTACTGGGTTTTTACAGCAATACAACAGTATATAATTTTTTCTTAATCATATTATTTTTAGGCATCATAGAAGGTAAATTTAGCATACTATTCACGTCGCCCGAAGCAATTCTTCAAAGGAATTGGAAGAAAATGCTGCTGGAACTTTTGTACCGAGATCAATTATGTTTACTCTCCTTTGACGAAGCTCATTGCATTTCTGAGTGGTGAGTGGGTAGAGATTATACCCTGTATCGGAAAATTTGATAATAGAGTGAGGGGGGGGGGGGTTTACAGTACTATAGCGTAGTAATATGTAATCTTATTATTATGATGTCATGCGTGCATGTAATGTATTGGAATATATTAACCTAATATTTCCTGGATATCTATTTAATTATGTTTCCAGAGGTGAAGATTTCCGACCAGAATACAAGGAAGTTAGTTTAATTCGCAGTATTGTTGATGCGCCTGCTTTAGTTCTCACTGCTACATGCACTAAACAAATCCAGCAAGATATTTGTAAAACGCTATCTCTATCTGATGACGAATTAACAACTGTTGCCATGGTCCCAAATAGGTAATGCAACAATATTAGAAATTTTGGAAAGATAATTTGTTGAGATTTTTTTGTAGATGTTCACATTTAAGAACACGCTATAACTTATGTTACAGACCAAACATTTCACTCTATGCTAGGAAAGTAAACGACGATACCAGTATTGTGTTAAACTGGTTATTGGTTTATTTGAAAGAACAACGAGAACGTGCATTAAAGACGATTGTCTTTTGCAGGTAAATGTGTTTTTTCAATTTAACTTTAACGAAACACACTTTTAACACCTGTGTGGAACAGTACAGCAGATATTGCTACCACCGCATCGTATACTGCGTACAATGTCGATTGTTTTAAATTATACGATAGACGTACAGTTGAGGAACCAGCATAGAACTTGTTGCCCGTGACAATTTTTTTAGAATTATAAATAATTGATTTTCTATGGAAAATATAAACTTTTTCACTATCAATACTTTATCAGATTTCTTATTTTATCTAGTAGATAAAATTCCTCATATATTTCTATCATGCGCATTGTTTAACGTGATATAGGTTTCTGCAAAAACCTATGACATCACATCGAACTGTTAATTTTATTTTCCAGATCTATTTCTATTACATCAGAGTTCTATGTCTCCTTCATGGAACAGCTCTGTGAATATGGAATTGACTGTAGTCCAAATTGTAGACTTGTTGAGATGTTTCACAAGAATATAGATGATGACAGTCAAAAAAGAATTCTAAATGAATTTTGCAAACAGGACAGCCATATAAGGCTTTTGTTTAGTACAATTGCTTTTGGAATGGGGGTGGAAATACCCGATGTAAGATTAGTGGTACACTGGGGTGCACCAAAATCAGTGTTGAGCTACTGGCAAGAGATTGGGAGAGCGGGAAGAGATGGTGCTCTTTCGTTTGCTATGTGTTTGTGGTATGGAAGGAGCCTTGACAAAAGACGTACGGATGAAAGTGTGAAGAAACTTCTTGTTGAGTGTGAAAGTAAATGTTTAAGAGTTGAAGTTCTGAATCATTTGATGGTGAAAGGGATGAGTGATGAAGTGTTTGGTGGAATGAAAAACAAAAGAATTTGTAGTGGCAAGTGTGATGATGTCTGCATATGCGCATTTTGTGTTTGTTGTGCTGTTTGTTTTGATAAATGTATTTGTTGTAACAAACAAAAATACTTTTGGGAATGTTTGGGACTGGATAATTTGTAATTGTAGTATTATTATGTTCGTGTTCCTGTTAATGTTTGTATTTTATCAGTTTGTATAAACAGATAAAGAATATATGCGATACATTTGTTCTGTCATTGAATTAAGGATTTTGTGCATTGACCTTTAGAATTAAGTGATCTCCGGTTAAAAAATGCCTAGTAGAAGAGAAACCACCACCACCCAGGGGAAAATAAATGAAAATAGAAATAAATGGATATGAATTGAAGAAAAAAAGACAACCAAAAAACAAAAAAAGAAGACAAGAAAAAACGAAAAGAAACTAGAGACGGTTCTTAATTTAATTATCATATACTTTAAATCGTCTTACAATTTCTTATGTACTAGTTCTTCTAATCTTCTTTTGTTTTCTGTAATTCATTATTTTCATGTTCAAAATCACTAAGTGAATTTACAGGAAATACAATGTGTGTGAGGAAAGAATAAAGTTTAAACAAAAAGTTGGTTTGTTTTGTGCGCTTTAGTTTGAGTACACATTTCACCCCTCAGGGGGCCTCTAGCTGTTTTACAAAATGAGGTGACGCATGCGCTGAAGTAATTGTTTATAATGGAGGTGAATTTGACAGCAAAAGGATGTTGTGTTTGAAATGACGACGATTATAGCTGCTTTAGTGTGGAATTGAATAATTTCAGTTGGATTTAATTGTGGGAAAAACATTCACGAATTGATTGAGGCAAGTTTTCGAACGATTCACATCAAATGTAAGCTGAAATAAATTCAAACCGAAGCGCGAGTGATTTCCCACATACTTTATGAAGGCTTGGACAGAAACGAGGGGGATAGAAAGACCGAATATAAATAACCCCCTCGTTTCCACAGAAACTAGTCTTGACCAACCTTTCCAATCGTCGGTAATGGCGATCTGTCACTTATAGAGGTCGGCCGCTACGTTTAGTGTTTTCCGCTGAACCTCTCTGTTCAGTACGTTTTTTCACGCTTGAAATCGTCGTATGAGGAATTCCTTAGAGCTCTGACATTTTCCGAATAGAATTTCCCTGGTCTAAGAGATTCCATATAACTTTCTTAACATCGCATGATAACTCTTTCCCCTTTCTACCCATCTCACTTTCACTTGTATATTTCCGGAAATATAGCAGACGGTAACAAAACCATGTGACACATGGCATGCCACATGACAATGTTATAAATAACTCGCGAAATCCCGACGCTATTTAAAAACTGTTTCATACTCCGTTAAATCTATTGGCTGCAAGCGCGAATGTAAACACGCCGGCATTTTGTACGAATACTTATTGCATCATACCGTACATACCGATAATGAGACGTTCAATGAATTATGGACAAAGTATCGCAACGGTTATGAAGAAGTGTGGTAACTCTTTGGTAACGCATTTTGTTTCATCGTCCTGCTTGGTCTATTTCAGGAGACAAGTCTGCTGGTTTCATATTACATAAGGCAGCATAACTAAATATTTATCTCTGGTTGGGTACACGTGTAATCGTCTAGTATTTATATATTTTTCTGTTATTTATTTATTTTTATTTTTTTTGCAATTTGTGAGCGCGTTGTATGTGTGCATGTATGTAGATGTTTCTTGCGAAATTGGTGAGCATAATAAAGTACGGTTTGCAGCAAGGGAATATTTCCATGCCATTAACACAAAGTGCGACAATTGGAAATACCGGAATACTGGTGTTATTACTGAAATATATCATGTTGAGCAAATTCCATTGATTCCCTTGGGGATACGAGTTAAGAATAGGTCCTCAGTATCCCTTGCTTGTTGTAGAGGCGACAAAATAGGGCGGTCCTTCGGATTAAACAGCAAAAACTGAGGCCCCGTGCCACAGTCTATAAAGATCCTTCTCTATTCCAAGCCCGTAAGCGCCAATTGATTGACTGATTGCGGTTTTACGTCGTGTTGGCAATATTTCAGCGGTCTATCGTAAGCGCCGAGTATAGGTCTAAATTTTGTAACACTTCACCGGCAATGGTGACGCCTCCGTATGAGTGAAAAATTCTCGAGGGAAGTTACAATATACAATGTACAAGCAATCAATTATTGAATTCAATTTTAGGTGACAAAGTTACAGCTAATGCCCCTTAGTGTCTGGTTCAGGAAGATCATTTCTCTCAACCAAACATAAATCAAGATACAAAGCAACGCATTCGTACGATAAGAGGCGAAACGCTAAGATTTGACGATCAAAAATTCTCTCTCTCTCTTTCTAAGAAACTGACAATATTTCACTTGCAAGTTGTCAGGCATTGGCACGATGAAGAACCCTCACTGCTACAATTTTGAGCGCTCAGAATAGGTCTAAATTTGTGGTACTTCGCCTACAGCTGGTGACGTCTCAATGTGAGTGGAGATTTCTCGACGAAATCTAAAACAATCAATTTTGCAAGTTACTTTGACATATATGTTCTTTATCCACGAATGAACAGGTATACCTTATCCGCGGCCGACTTTTTTGGTCCGAGCTTTTGACTTATACTACGATGTATTTCTCTATATCCCGTAAGAGTTATTTCTCCTGCCCCAGTATACGATACATGTGTGCTTGTATTTTTTCTCGTATGCCATTACTTTATTCATCTAACTTGGTTTTTTGTTAATTTGTTTCTACTTCCCGTCGATAATTTTTCACTCATATTGAGACGTCCCCAGCTGTAGGCGAAGTACCACAAATTAAGACCTATGCTTAGCGCTCAGAGCCGTAGCAATGAGGGTTCTTTATCGTGCCTGTCGCGACACGGGACCTCCGTTTTCAAGGTCATGTCCGAAAAATTCTGACTCACTTCTAAATGCCGAGCGTTTGGCGAAAGAGTAATCACCACCTACTTTAACGTCTTAGGATTGTCACGAGTGAGGCTGGAACTCGCGACTTCCCGGTTGTGAAGGGTGTTGCTAGAACGCGGAACGGAACAGAATTTAAGAATTACAACGATTAATGTAGCTAAGATAACACCAAAAAATCGGAAGAAAATACTTTGTCATGATTGAAATTTTAAAAAAAAATTGGAATTTGTTTACAAGAGGTACAACAATATTTTGTCTTTAAAAAACTGCATCATAAATTGATTAAGCGAAGATAAACGTTCGCATAAGAATTTAAAACGTGTTTTACAAGAATTTTGAAATATGTGTTAGCGAGCAGCGACACTGCAAAGAACATACGAACTTTATACCCCCCCCCCCCGGGTGGCAAAATGTCATTAAAGCACATTTACATGTAAATTTACACAATACTGTGTATGTGTATATACTTACAACAGGGAGTGTGGTATGTACTGCATGTATATAACATGATCTTAATATTAATTCAGCAAGTTAAACATCTTGTGTTTGATACATTATTTTTGAACTAACAAAGACCCTGTGACCGCAGCACTCCAATCCTAAATAGGGAGGACTTCTAGCAGTTTATTTCTAAACTAAATACTTGTATCTTAATATTTAAATTAATAATGAGACGACCTTTTTAATTCCATTCAAGCAGAAATTGTCTGTTAGACTTTTAGCTATTTCATATCTGTTTATTCCTCATACTATGGATCGTAAACTTCACCTTAGTTTTCATTGATTTTGTTTCAATCTTTCTTTCCCGCTGTATCTCTTCGGGTTCCACACTAATCCGCAGGATATCGGTAAATGTACGAACTTTCACTTAAATTCATCCCAAATGAGGCAAACCTTTTATACACACTGGACTCGTTTGCTTCAAAATTTGATGTGATACATAAATGCATATACACGTATTATACCAGATATAGAACTAAAGTACGAATAAAAGCAAGTTTGATATAAATATTTGGGGGAAATAGGGGCTGTAAGTCTCGTTTCTCGTCACTTCCGGTGACAAACAAATCCGATTCAGTATTACGAGTATAGAATATGGGCCAACTACACGTCCGAAAAACCAACGCTTGTGAGTAAATCAGAGAACGCTGTGTTCCACAACCATTTGTCATGTCCCTGTTTAACAAGTTGGCTTGCATTGTCAATGCAGTGGTTCAAGTGTCGATGGAGAACAAGTTGTATAAAGTAGCCAGGCCAGGTAACTACAAGTATACGTATACCTTCAACTTCATGAATGATTATTCGATAATTACGCAATTCATTTATACTTTTAATTCAACTTACTTCTCTTTACTAGGCCTGTTATTGGTAATGATTGATATACAAATGTGCAATGTAACCCAGGTAGATAATTTTGTGATGTTACTAAAATTGAGGGGGGGGGGGTGTATGGTTATATTATGACCTATTACTTCACTGGGTTTTTTTTGGGGGTGGGGTGGGTTATCATTTAAGTAATTTGGAGAAATTGGTATTAATAAGATAACTTTATTATCTATGGCTTGATCAAGTTTGTATATATTTAGCAAGAAATTACAGGGGGGGGGGGGAGCAGTTCTTGTCTAATTATATCAGGAGGCAAACGCTGGAGAGAGTAATTTCAGTGGCTGGTTCCAATAATGTGGTAGAAAATTTGTAGAATGTGTATCTTCAGTATAATTAACGCCTGTTTACAGCCAGAAAGAAAAATAGTTAAGCATCAGAAAATTCTTGAATTAATTTCTGAGGTCACCAATATTTTCTTTGTAATATTATTTCTCGTGTATGCTTCACTGTACATTATATATAAACTTTTCTTACATTTAGAATACAGGAAGAGTATTTACTCCCTCAAGTCCAGACATCATTGCTATCATCAGATACAGGACCAGCTTTTGTGCAATATGAATTATTCCGTCTCGATTGTTTTGACTACAGCCGACTGCATGCAAAATTATCCGGATCATCAAGAAGTCTTAGTGGACAACGAACATTGCAAAGTGATGGAATTTTATTGCTGCAACTTGATTATTTGGACAACAGCTGACTGCAGAATTATTCCGGATCATAAAGGACTCTGAATGGACACATAACATTAACAGAGTTATTCTTTTAATATTTCCATTCCTGAATGAATTCAAAATCAACATGTATTGATAAAATATTCTTAGTAAAACAATAAAAATCAATAGTGCATTTTTTATTTATACTAAACTATTTGACACACGAGTTTTATTTTAACCATACAGGAAGCATAAAGAAGCTGTTTTCTTCATATAATAAATGGAAAAAAAAAACGATATTAAAATTTAAAAAAAACCAAACACCCCCCCCCCCCAAAAAAACCCCGAGTGCTTAATTCCTGAAGATGTGAACATGTAGAGCATTGTACTTAACAGTCACTCCAAAAAATGTTTTAAAAATATTACGGTTGAATAAACAGTTATTAGAATTTAATATACTGTTTAATGCATCCCATGCACATATTTATCTTGGTTAATATTGGCTCGTAGACTGCTGGCATGTGGATTTTATCCTTTCGTTAGCCCTCTAGACGTAAATACTCCCCTGGCTAATATGTAACACAGTTCAACTTTTTTATAAGCCAACTGTCCTCTCAAGGATAAAAAGCTGGAATGTTCAAGGACACGCATTGTTTTAATTGATCACAGGTGGTTTTCCAGCCTTGGGTTTTGCTGGGACTTTTATGTGGAGTACATGTTGATCCCTATATTCAAAGTTGAAAAATAAGTGATTGTACCATTCGGTGTTACACAAGTCACTGCTTTGACGGTATGTCCGCACTTACAGGAACTGTATGTCATGGCCTGGGTATCAAGGTGTCCGGGAATATTTCAAGAGAGTAGTCTCAATGGCATATATCCATCTAACCTAATTAAAAAATATATTCTTGAGTTTAGTAAAACTAATAATTTTCTATACACAAATTGTATTTATACAATCTGAAACTGGTTTAGGGAGAGACTGGGAGGATAGAAAAATTCAATGCGGATGGAGAAGGTTTGTTTAATAATAATATTCCCAGTAAACCATCAATACTGTTGTATCATGTTATCAAATCATACCCCTCCCATCCACCAAGTGCCAACCGAATCTCAATGAATCCATTTTCTAAAACATCTATTGTTTGATAATATCAAATACTATCACTTGTTTTTTAAAATTGTGTAAATATTACATTTATCAAGGTTTAGCTGCAATAATGTAGCCCTCTCCGAGCGTTTTACTCTGACCCCCCCCCCCCTTTTTTTTTTTTAAAGAAGAGGGTTACATTAATTATTACAGCTAAAGAAGGTCATGCAAGTGACGCCGATAAGAAATCGGGGATGAAGTTTTGTTGTACATATCATGGAAAGAGTACAAGTTAGCAGTACTACAGCTGCCGTGTCTAGGGATGTTTTTCGTAAAAATTCTCTCTATAGATCGTAAAATCATACTCCTCCCTCTGTAAACATTTGATTTATACAATTTCAAGCGTGACTGCATGTGATGTATAACTGTGTACATCTTGACTTGTGGATTGTAAATAAATAAATGTAAATCTATTTAGTTATACTTGAGCGTATATGTAACTAAAGACTGATGATCGGTATGAAGGCCCTACAGATATGGTGACAAACAAAACCAAGATATTTATTATTTAATGGAAATCAAGTTTACTACCGGTATTAGAATGCATTTATACTGACCTGCACAACTTTCCCCATAACGTCCACTTCTTTGCATCGACCAAAAAAATTATAAAAACTGCAGGATATTTCCAACTTGTATGATTTCATGCAAACCGTAAAGGTTTGTTTGTCACCGGAAGTACTCAAATCTCGCGTCATCTCGTTTGCGAGCTTACAGCCCCTATTAATGAAAGAAGTAGTGCTATTATTCATTCATTGGATACTGTGTGTATTGTTTAACGTCCCTCTCGAGAATATTTCACCCACATCACTGGTATTAAACTGATGATAGTAACGATCGTTACTGTCATCCCAAGATGGCGGAAGGAAATTCCGGAAAGACCACGTTTACTTATTATATCTATTTGTATTGTTTATTTGCGAATGATATGTAGGCAAGAAATATCATACACTAGCAACAATTACGATCAGGTGTTATTTTATCTTTTATACGGCTCATATGAACAGAAAATTCGTCGTTGAAAAAACAGCGAAGATGATAGTAACGAAAGTTTTACGTTACTATCATCATTCATTTCCGTTACTATCATCCTCGCTGTTTTTTTCACCTGCATATGGTGTTTATATATCTCAACTGATTCGATATGCAAGAGCTTGTTCTGGGTATAGTCGGTTTTTAAATCGAGGTAAGCTACTGACAAACAAGTTGATGGTACAGGGATTTCAACAGTCCCGATTGAAGTCAGCATTTCGCAAACTCTATGGTCGTTATAACGATCTAGTTCGTCAATACAACCTCGCATTGGGTTAAATGCTGTCTGACGTGTTTCATACCGATTGTTAAGTCGTTCTTGGCACACTGATTTTGACTGCGGATAACTCCGTTTACCTGATCAGGATATGGGGCTCACGGCGGGTGTGACCGGTCAACAGGAGATGCTTACTCCTCCTAGGCACCTAATCCCACCTCTGGTGTGTCCAGGGGTCCGTGTTTGCCCAACTATCTATTTTGTATTGCTTGTAGGAGTTATGAGATTGATCACTGTTCGTTATCTTCACCTTACATAACTAGGTCTTGTGACCTCTGTATCTCCTATGTACTTTGACTGCTGACATTCACATTTTTGCTGATCATTAGTAATACCTTAGTTAAACATTCTAAACATTAAAAATCGAAAAATGATATTCAGTTCAAACCGTGTCCATGTCCCTTTAATAAAATATTTCTAAAAGAAATTATATTTTCATACAAATCTCCTGGTAGAAAGTTACATAAAGATTCTCGTTAGGAAAATATGAAATAAAATTAATCATTTACAGTGTACCACATGCATTTTTAGAAAATTAGAGTTTTCTTATTTTTTTCAAAGGGCAGATAACTCTTCAAAAAAAGTCTCAAGCGCAAAATGGTCAGCTTCTAATCATTTACCAGTCATGTGAATTTCATCTACTTCACTTTCATCATTATTTAACAATAACTATTATATATGTTGATTTAAACCCTTCAAAATTGTTCTTTATCCTTTCGTTATAAATGTACATTCAATACCTTAAGAAAAACTAAATGTAGAGTGATATAGAGCAGGAAGGCCTCTACCAAAATTGTAAAATTTCATGATCCCCTGGAAAACATTGGTTTCGAGTCTAAATTCGCATACTCCTATCAATAAAGTTTGGTTGGTTGGTTTCGAGTGTATTCGGAATACCATGTCTCGGGTTTTCTCGTTCTAAAAATAGTTGGCTGCGACAGAAATATTCCAGCATCACAACTTCCGTTCGCTATAGTCAGAAATGAGAAGTGGCAATGTTAATACGATGAAATTGAGGGGTGTGAAGTAATTATTGCGCACCAAATAGCGATGCATTTAATCCACGAATCATCAGTAGATTTAGAATGACCATTCTTTTCAGTTGGTATATGCATTATTGGTGTTCTTTCGATAGGATTTCTCAGCGAGGTGTAGATTTTTTTCAACATGTCGCTGCCTGAGTTGCACACCTTGTTCATATATTATGATCGGTGATATGACATTTTTAAAAACGGTTTCTATACGAGATTTGTGTATTCCATTGAAATAGATAAACTCTGAAGTTACATATTTTATAAAACAAAAATATGTCCGAAATACCCAAGGAATTGAACATTTAAAAATAAAAGAAGGGGGATACCGGAAGTCCTGTCCACAAGCACCTGTGGCTATAACGATCTAGTTTGCGGTGTCCAAGAGGTTAGAGCGTTCTCCACGCATGCGGAAGGCCGGGTTCGAATGCCAGTCGCAACAAACCTCAGTCGTTATAACAGATAGTGACAGTTCCATCGCCAAAAGCTCCGCATCAGGTGTGAATATCACTGGTCCTCGGAGATGACCTTAACAACGGATGTCCCGTGTCAAAGTAGGTGTTGCACACTAAAGAGCCCCCACTGCTCAATGGCTGTAAGCGCCGAGCATAGGCCTAAATTTGAAGCCCTTCACCGGTCTTGGTAACGTCTCCATACGAGTGACAAATTCTCGAGGGAAACGTTAAACAGGATACAATCAATCACTGGGTGAAAGAATGAAGATAACGAACAGTGATCAATCTCATAACTCCTATAAGCAATACAAAATAGATAGTTGGGCGAACACGGACCCCTAGACACACTAAAGGTGGGATCAGGTGTCTAGGAGGAGTAAGCATTCCCTGTCGACCGGTCACACCCGCCGTGAGCCCTAAATCCTGATCAGGTAAACGGTGTTATCTGTAGTCAAAATCAGTGTGCCAAGAACGGCCTAACAGTCGGTATGAAACACGTCAGATAGCATTGGACCAAATGATAGGTTGTATTGACGAACTAGAACGTTATAACGACCATAGAATTTGCGAAATGCTGACTTCAATCGAGACTGTTGAAACCCCTGTACCATCAACAGCTCACAAGGATATATCGAATCGACATATGAAAGAAAGTTATTATTGTTAATAGACAAATTGTCGTCGATATATTAAAATGTCGATATATTAAAATGTCGAATTGAAGGCCACAGCAAGATATTTTTTCTTCTCACGTAGAAGTTTTTGAATAAATTCTGCTTCATGTGAATATAGAAACAGGTCAGCTAACAAAGGAGCACAATTCGTGCCCATGGGAATTCCAACAGACTGTTGGAAGACCTGATCACCAAAGACCACGGAGATATTGTCAATGAGAACTCTAGCATATTATTTTTAATTTCAACTTCAGAGTACTTGTGCGTGGAACCAGAGTGATGTATAACAAAGTAAGATTTGGATGACTGATCACTAGATATGGATATTTCCTTTTTTCATTTAGCAACTGTCTATGATGTCAAAAAGTCTAGTCTATCGTGAGGAATGGTAGTGAATAGTGTTGAAAAGTCTTAGGTTTTGATGTTATTGATTTGGGAAAAGTTTTCCGATTTTAAGTTTACTAAAAGTTCGTTTAAATTTTTTTTTAGAATCCACATTCGATTAACACAACTTCTGGCATATGTAGTCGCACAGTAAGTTTGAAGTTTCTCCTTCACAGCTGTTAATATTTTCGTGAGGAGCAAAGATAGGGGCTTGGTAGAGCACTTACTGGATCCAGCGATGTATGTTTCTAAGGGTTTTTATGTAGTTTAGGAATCCAGTATAGGTACGGTAACTCATATTCATTCGACCCATTGACTGGGATATTAAATGTGTCTAAAACTGAAGCATGGTTTTGAAGAATTTCATCTTTTGAAATGGCAGTTGGAATATAAGTACGATTACCAAAAGTTGGGTCAAATGATGTCCAACTTGTTTCATACCGATTGTTAGGCCGTTCTTGGCACAATAAATTTGACTACAGATAACTCCGTTTACCTGATCAAGATATAGGACTCACGGCAGGTATGACCGGTCGACAGGGTATGCTTACTCCTCCTAGGCACCTGATCTCACATCTGGTATATCTAGGGGTCTGTGTTTGACCAACTTTCTATTCTACATTGCTTATAGAAGTTATGAGGTTAATCACTGTTCGTTATCTTCACCTTTCATCTAACAGTATAGCTACTATTTATAAAAACTCATCGAAAGATAACACGAGTTAAAATTTTATCTCGAACAAAAATAAAGAAGAGACAACTTTGGATTTCACATCTGAAAACAAGGAGTGTTATAACGAACCATTTACTTATGATAAGTTGCTAAAATCTCTAGAAAAGTCTCATGATACAGCTGTAGGTCCGGATCAAATCCATTATCAAATCATAAAACATCTTCCCTTATGTACCAAACAATGTCTTCTGCAAATCTTTAACATGATCTGGAAAAGTGGTAATTTTCCATTTTCCTAGTCACAGGCTACAATTATTCCTATTTCAAAACATTGAAAGAATAACTCAGATCCTAATAATTATCGACCAATAAATAGCCTTATCAAATTGTATGTAAAACCTTGGAACGGGTGATCAATAAACACTTGGTATGGTTTCTCGAAACTAATAACATTCTTACTGATTTACAATGTGGCTTCAGAAAAAATCGAAGCACAATGGAGCAGTTAGTAAGACTCGAAACCTATACTCGAGGTGCCTTTGTTAACAAAGAGCATGTCGTCTCTATATGTGTTGATTTAGAAAAAGCATTCGATACCACATGGAAATACGGCATCTTAAAAGATCTTCTTAATACCCTTGGGTCTTAAAGGGCATTTACCAATCTTCATTAAGAAATTTTTAAGTAAAAGAAATTTCATTGTTCGCTTAGGGTCTACATTTTAGATCATTTCGAACAAGAAATGGGCGTGTCACGAGGATGTATTTTATCGGTAACATTATTTAGTATAGCAATAAACAACCTTGCTACTGTTCTTAACGTAGTTCCACACTCCTGTGACGTCATAAGATTTTGCAAAGTCAATAATTTAATGACTGGAACATAAATTTTGTTGGAGTCTTTTTCAATAGTTATTGTAAAAAATCTTGTTAGCCATAAAATATTTCAAAAGTCTTAGTTATATTTGAATAGTCAATGATGTGTTTCAAAATGTTGAATCCAAGGACAATAACTCTGTTTACATTAAATTATTTATCAAGTCCATTATGCAATAGATTTCCTATATTTTTCACAAACATTTTACCAAGGTGACAAGGAATTATTATCTGTGTCTTTTCATGAAATTACATAGAATTTTAATCCATGAGTGGTTTTGAATAGCTCAGCTGTATGGTGCCAGACTTAGGTTTTTTATGGGGGTATACATACTCTGGAAGCTATAGATTTGAAATTATTAAGGAAAGGTATGGATTTTTCCCCATAAATAAATATAACATATGTACATCTACTAATAAAAACAGAAAAAATTATATGTAAACCATGCTATAAGGAAATTGTGTCCATATTTGTTTGTTTTTTAACATTTTGGAGAATAAGGCTAATTCAATAACTTTGCACTTATTGTACTAAAACTTGATGAACAGATTGAAAATGACATGTGTTTTAGTTATTGACATGTTTCCTGATAAATAAATGCAATTTAAAGTATTATTTTTTTTATTTTAAAATAACAACAGATAACTGTTTCCAATGAATTTCATAAAAATCTACATTGGGGTACATTACTTCAGTAGTGTCTATAATGAAAATTAATATGGAAATCCTTCACTATTTTGCCTTTTCTCATTACTCTGAATGTTAATTTATTGATTCCAAACAAAAAAAATGCTACCTAAACCCCAAAAATCCAGGACTAAGGACCCACCTTAAAAACGAATTTCATGAAAGTGTATATATCGAGGACTTTGTTCTCTGTTATAAATTTTAAAAAACCCATTAATACCATTGAACGAAAACTACAGTTATGTCTAAACAAAATCCAACATTGAGCTGGTGTAAATGGTTTTAAATTTTTCAGTTGTAAACGGAAACAAATGAATATCTGCAAAAAACATAGAAAATAAGTGTGGAAAACTGATAATTCTTGCTAGTTTTTCTAAATCCAAGGGCCATAACTTAGTGAAAAATCAACGGCCCAAAACCAAATTCAAACTTGACCGGTAACTTGTTATGGCAATTCAATGTACCAAATATGAAATAAATCTCTGCAAGAACAGAGAGATAAAAGTGCGGAAAACTGATTTGCAGGACAGACGGACGGAGTGAAAACTTTAAGTCTTCTTCGACTTCGTCTTTAGGGGACTAAAAAGTATGGAAAATTGAAACTTGTTTGACTAGAAATGAGTGTGTTCGAAAAAACCCATATTTCATGAAAAATCACAAAGAATACAATACAAAGAAAGGCACAGTTTGTGGTCAGTATCGATAAAGAGATCAACATATACCTTAATTTTATCAAGAGTTAATTATTTGCATGATTTGATTTCTTAAAATTAAGGATATGCGTTTCTTTATTCTTTCAGTATATGACTTGTGACCTGCATTATGTCAGTGGGTACAATGCTATTCTGTCGTAATTTTTGTACACAATATTTTCTGGTACATGTATTATTTAACTACTTTCCAGATGCGGATAACTGAATATATTTTAGATAAGAGTTGATAACAAGGTTTGTTAAGCGAATGAAATTAGCATAGTGCTTATAGTTTACTTTTAATATTGTTGTAAAGATTTTTTCAAAAATCATTTTACGAGTGTTTTTATGCACATATCCTATTGATAAACAGGAAAACAAACTAAGGAATATCAAAGTGGGGATCAACCCAGAAGTATAGCAAGGACTGGTAGTGTTATAGACACTGGGGATTTGATATAGTTATGGTTTATTAAACTAATAATATACACCAGACGTATGAGATATAATTTGATACCATATACACTACAAGATCTAATCATCTAATCTACTTCAATGGCTCAGTAATAAAACCCTCGTAGAAACGTCTGTCAATACCAGTTAGTAAATATGAAGAACAGTGCTATTATTAATTAATGCAATAAGTATACGACATTATGCTGTTGCGGACAGGTTTATAAAGCAATTATATTGCTATTCTAACGGACTCTGTCAATGATATTAACTGACAAACACATTCGCACCCTAAATCCATTCAATGAACCTTAAACGTATTTCCATCTAAGCTGTCAATTTCTTGCAAATAGAGTGTCTCTTTGCAACTGATTATCCAAAAAGACCTAATTTTATTCATATATTGTAGACTTCATGTGACTGTTAGTTTGCTTTGAATACGGCGTGTTGAAAATTGGCTGTAACCGGCAGAGAATTGTTTTATTATAGTGACTCTACTTGGCCAGTTGTATTCGGTGCGTCATATTTTTTAGAAGAGAATTCATTATTTTACACGTGCGTTTCTGACTCAATATTTCACCATACGTCGCACGTTGTGGGGTCACAATAAGGGAGTTTAAAATATATACACAAGTACTTGGGGTATGGACCATGCACCCCCCCCCCCCCCGTCGACCTTTTCTGATCTGGGATCTACACTTTTTAGGTCACCTGAGTAAACTCAGGTGACCTATTGCAATTGGTTTTCGTCCGTCGTGCGTTAACAATTGAACATTTTTAACTTCTTAATAACTACCAGTCTAATTCTTTTCAAATTTGGTATGAAACATCATTGGGACAAGGGGGACATAAATTGTAAATTTCAGGACTCCAGCACCCCTGGGGCCCTAGGGGTGGGGCAAAAACTGCCTAAAATTCACCAATTTTCAAAAATCTTCTCAAGACCCACAAACTTGTAAGAAAAACTAAATGCATAGTGATGTAGAGCAGGAAGGCCTCTACCAAAATTGTAAATTCCATTATCCCCGGGGTAGGGGTTCTGACCCCAGGGTGGGACCAAACTTGTTACAGTCTACTCCGGATATAATGAAATCAAGGGGACCGTCCTGAATTGTTCACTATATCCAAAATTCAATTTAACCAATCCTGAACTACACAAACATTGCTACTGAGGGATTTATTTTAACTTCAATATAACCGATATTTCAATATAACCAACTTCAATATATGTGGAGTGGACTGTATATAGTGTTTATGTGTAAAACACTTAAATTACATCTTCTTTATTGCTATTGATACTAAATTGAAAGTAAATAGATATTTAGAAAGAAGAGGTAGTCCTTTACCAAAATTGTAAATTTGATAATCCCAGGGGTAGGGGTTTTGATATCAGGGTGGGGCCAAAATGTTCAGTTATTAAATGTGCGAACAATAGACATTTTTAACTTCTTGATAACTATCATTCCAATTCTTTTCAAATTTGGTATGAAACATTTTTGGAACAAGGGGAACATAAATTGTAAATTTCAGGATTCCTGCACCCCTAAGGCCTTAGGGGCAGGGCAAAAACTGCCCAAAAATGACCAATATTCAAAAATCTTCTTCTCAAGAACCACACACATGTAAGGAAAACTAAATGCATAGTGATGTAGAGCAGAAAGGCCTTTACCAAAATTGTAAATTTCATGATCCCCTGGGTAGGGGTTCTGATCCCAGGGCGGGGCCAAACTTGTTATATAGTGTTTATGTGTAAAACACTTAAATAATAATAATAATATTTATTTATATAGCGCCCTATATGACTATTAATAACCACTCTAAAGCGCTGCACACAATAAAAATGATACAGCATGTTATAAACGTAATTAAAGGAAATTATAATAACATCAAGACAGATAATATCTAAACAATGCTAGAAAAACATCTATAATGTGAAGTAAAATTACTTAAAATCTAAAACATGATATGCATGAAAAAAGTTCCAAGCCGTACAATCAAATGATATAACATACAAGAGTTGAAATAAATATACAATTATACACTTGAAAAAGTCATGTTAAAATGATGGTAAAGAAACCATAAAGATTTAACCACCTACAATACTAATAATATGCAAATCTAAAGAGATGTATTTTTAAATGTTTGTTAAAAGTGTTCAAATTCTGACAACGGCGGAGGGTATCAGACAGAGAGTTCCAGAGTGTAGCTGCTGCCACACACAAGCGCCTGTTTCCATATGTGGAGGTTCGACATCTAGGTCTAACTAATGTCAGTGAATTTTCAGATCTTAGGGAACGATTCGGTTGGTAAACAGTGATTACCTACTTCAAGTATTTTGGTGCCATCTTCTGAATCACTTTGAATGCGTAGAGGATAATTTTGTATTGGCTGCGCCTGTCAATAGGAAGCCAATGTAAAGAAATCAGCACTGGAGTTATATGATCACTTCTCTTGGTACGAGTGATGATTCGTGCTGCCATATTCTGTATCCGCTGCAGTTTTGCCAAGTCGGTTGTGTTAATACCGAAAAGAAGAGCATTGGCGTAGTCGAGCCGAGATGTCACGAGGGCGCATACTAGGGTCTTGCACGCATCTTCCGATGTTACGTAGTTGATGATAGCAAGCACGAGACACAGATGAGATTTGCTTTTGCATGCAAAGTGTCTTATCAAACCATACACCTAGGTTCTTCACAAACGGTGCCTCACTGATAATAGTGTTGGCAAAGTTCAAATGGTACGATAGTGAGTCAGTGACTATGGTTTTCGGTGGAAAAAAAAACCAATGTTAGCGGACATCCACATCTTTATTTCGTCCATACAAGCTAGCGGTATTTTGCCAGTCATGTTTAGGTTTGAAGACTAGATAGGCTTGTGTGTCATCTGCATAACAGTGATGTAGAACATTGTTTTTACGACATATTCCACGAGTAGGTTTGGAGAAAATGGCATAGAGCCGAGGTCCTTGGACAGATCCTTGTGGTACGCCGCAATTGAGACAGAAATCATCGGAGAAGGTAGATCCTACAATACCTAATTAATTTAACTAGCCTTAGGATGCAACGTAAAGACTTGCTCATGACTAGTAAGTAATGCATTTACTAAGCAAGATAGTGATGTAACTAGAAATATGACGTCATAAGCATCGTGACCCGTGTTGCCCGCGAAAACTGCAGCAAGGTGTACTCTGCGAGACGCCATTTTTATTGGGATGCTGGAGAGGGAACATTGACTTAAAAGGTTTGTCATTGAACATACATATCACTTATGACTTTTTTTGTTCTTGATGTTTATCTATTAGAAATCCCACACACAGCTTGATATTTTTTAATATGCAACTTAATACATTTTAATACACTGTTCTGTTTTTGTTTATTTAGATGCTGATGACTGTTTGGCAATTCTCAATCTTGCTGTGTAATGGAAAGGTTGAAAAATCCTGATGACAGGTTCAAGAAATTCCACAGAAGATGCATCCCCCATCGCAATCAAGATTGACCAGAAGATCATGTCGACTTTTAACTTCAGATTAAAGTTCTTGATGTTATCTTCTGTGTTCAATTTTTTGAAGGATTAACAGGACGATTTTACTTGTCCTATCAGTTAAATTACTAGAATGCTAGTAATTTTGGCAATGGAATATAGGAATTGAAAATTAGTAAATCTACTGAATGAATACTAATATTTACTATTGACTGAAGTAATGTTTTACTGTCTGATTAGTTAAATTACTAGTTAACAAATAGTAAACTTACTTAACACCTAGTAAAGACTACTTTTAAATTAGTGATTGTATGGACAGTAGTTTTACTAGTTTGCTTAGTGTATTTTACTAGTTATTTTTTTCAGTGTATGGCCACGTTTTGGGTCCTCTCTGAGAGATATGACTTAATCCAATTAAGGACCGAGCCAGAAATGCCAAAAGCAAATCCAAGACGTCTTATCAGAATAGGGTGATCAATGACATCAAAGGCCGCCGAAAGATCTAACATGATTAATGCAACGCTGGAACCACCATCTAATGCTACTACAATGTCGTGGTGGACACGAAATAGAGCTGTCTCCGTTGA
>NC_079168.1:41250127-41275127 GCF_947568905.1 Ostrea edulis
CAAAATAACATTCCGTTTTACTTTTAATATATTATTATGATCATCTACTAGGGGTAAATCCCAATTTTTTTCAAAGCTTTGCTTTATTGGACTATGATATATAAAGTTTAATAGATGCAAATATTAAAATATTCAATAGATCAAACGGTAAGGATGAAATTGTTTCACTGTGTCATAAAAGTTCATGAATTTATGTGTAGTTTTAAGGAGGTACTCTACATCATCATAATGGCTAACTTCCTATTAAAACATGAATGAAAAAGATAAATGTCAGCAATATTTGTCTATTTTCAATTTAAATGCCTAACTGAGTAGCTCAGTGGGTTAGCACATTGACTGCTGAACTGTAGAACGCATGTTTGATTCCAGCAGGGTTTTTAATTTTTTTTTTTTTTTTAGATTGCATTCTACTAATACTGCGTTTTTTGATTATGCAAAGTATATTTGCAAAGACGGTGTTGCACCGAAGCGGGAATTTTCCCTAATCGGATATCTGTGCCTGCACTCGTGACGTAGAACTGACCTTCATTCATATTTATACTTCTTGCGTATTTGCCATTTAAATACCTGAAGGATTCCCCAGTACTAGGGACAATCCTAAAACATTTTATGAGTCAATACATTATGCATGTAGTCTAAAGATATGTTTTGAAATCGTGAAAATCAAATTGTCTTCTTTTTTCTGAGTATCAGATACAATGTTTACGGTTACATGTTACGAGTGTATTAAATATTTAATATTCTATACTATATGTATGTCCAGAAGCTCTTATACTCGTATGCATTATTACTACAACCAACAATTGGCAACTGTACATGACTCTGACCACAAAACAAAATATGGGAATTTAATACGCGTTAATAAAGTTCAACATTATTCGAAGTACATGCACCTGTAAAAATTGATTCAATATAGCAATTTGCTACTAGAATACATATAAACTCAAACTGTTTAACGGTTATTTACCTTGTTTGGCCTTAAAGTTTTTCTTCCGAAGCTTTGCATAGTTCACAACGGTTTTTCGTAAAAGGCACCATGCCTTTGTCAACAACTTTCATTCAGAAAAAAACATACAAGTTCTCTTTAGCAACCTTGACTATTAAAACACATGTATTGCATTCTGTATTCGGCGTGTTTGCTGAGAGTCCTATTCACAAACTAAACAGTGTCCAGGTTCGAAGCTTATTTCAGACTCGGCACATGGTAATAAACAGATTTGACATAAAACATATATAAAAACTAGAAGTGTGTTTCAATTAAGAAAAAAAATCTAGATGGAAAACGTAATATGAAAAATTAATGTGTTCGACTCGAACCCGGTCGTTTTAAAAACAGAAAACATATAGGAGTCGACGACCTTATCCACTAGACCACGCAGTAGAACATACATTACAAAGGAAAATTAACGTACAGGTGAAAATAATACCAGTGAAGTCGTTTCTATTTTTTTTAAATTTACAAAAAAATTGCCCTCGTGAAACAAAATTTCAAAGCGACAGTTTTTTTTAGAGGAAAACTCGAAGAACATGTTCATGCGAAATTTATTTTGTTTCACGGAGGCAGTTTTTCTGAAATTCGGGGATACCCCTCCATTTAACGCTAAAAATCATATAAATCACTTATTGCTTGATTTAAACTCGAAATATTTTGTCAATACACGTCTTTTAAACTTATTTTCAAAAATTATTGAATCAAGAGATACGTTCCAATTGGTTTTATCATATATTTGAATAACTTAATTTTTTCGATTTTCCATGCAACACCTTTATTTCAATTTCGAAATATTACTGTACATATCCTCTACTTTTCACCCATATCAAATTTCTCCGGTGTAGCATTCCTCCTTAAGGAAATAATGAAAACTTCATATTATGCTTTACATACCATGTAGAAACTGTGAAACTTATCAACAAGCAAGGAGATCTTCAGTTTTGACAATGCCTCCCTCTAATCTGCATTAACAACAAGGTGCTCTGGTGATGAGAAGATAATGTCGTAATTTTCAGCTGCACTGCAATCCTCTTGTCCTAATAGATAAAAAAATAAATTAACAAAAAAACCCATTGATTTGAAAGACCAATGTTGAGCAATTATAGATAAACATACAAAACACATGATAGTGATAATACTCATTGGCCCTCTTATACAGTGTTGTATGCAAATGGAAATGTAACACTGTCACACAGTGTGTGAAAACAGTTTTGTAAACATTTGAACACTTCAAAAAGGTTTGGCACAACAAATTCCAATAAGTCCATGAAAACATATTTTAAACCAAGAATAGGCTATTCACGGATTGTGGCTGACCCCTTGCAATGAGATAATTAAAATTACTGGTTGATAAGTGTATTAAAGTAAAAATAATTAGTGTTTCGGACAGTAAAGTTGATCATTTGGACAAGTGAAAGTTTGAGGTATATCCTGGTTAACGGTTACAATATATAAATATGATCTGGTCATGCGGATACTCCAACAAGTTAGAGCCTAGGTTAACGTCCCTCAAATTTGCTGCACAAAGTCATAAAGAATCTCCACGTGAACCTCTACCATGCTGGAGTAGACACAATATCTCAAGTCACAAGATTTAATGTAATATATTGATATAGCACGGATATTTCGCATTCCTACCTTTGTACATGGCTTTAAGTAAATTTCCATGCGTCTGCAGACGAGATACTTGGTCTTCATTAAAGAAATGAGGGGCGAACATTCGATGACTCTGGAATTCGTGATTCAGTTCGTTAGACACAGTTTTTGTCACCTGGTACGGCAAAGACTTTCCGAATCCGGTTGGCAAGACTACCACATAATCCTCTCCTCTAATTACCGATGTTAGAATATCCAACTGCTCTTCTTTCAGCTTCTCTATTCCAAATAATCCTTTAACTTTCTCAAATGCATCAGCCAGGCTTGATTTTGACGCCATTTTCTCTCGCTATACGCAGCTCGAAAGTAACAATTATTGTGATTGGCTGTTATAATTAACTTTTAAGCAAATTATTGAGATAATGTTTAAGTCACAGAACATAACCCTCTATGGGCCGTTGTCAGATCTCTCTACGCTGTGCGCTATTTGAGAGATCTGTATTTTAATCAGATCATCATCTATGACGACCCGTGACATTCAAGCCTGATGCCGAACGTTTGGCGATCGAACTGTCGGCACCTGTTTTAACGATTTAGTTCTGTCGCGACCGGGATTCGAACCCCGACCTTCCGCATAAGGGGTGAGCGCACTACCTCTAGACAACCGTGGCGGTTATTGAAACTTAAAGTAATTCCACCCTCCTGTGATGTCATCAGATTTTGCAAAATCAATGATTTATTTAGATTTATGCATGATAGGAACATAAATTTTCCTATAGTTATTGTAAAAAATCTTGTTAAAAATAAAATATTTCAAAAGTCTAAGTTATAGATGAATAATCAATGATACGTTTCAAAATATTGAATCCAAGGGCAATAACTCTGTTTCTATTGATTTCTTTATCAAGTCTATTATGCAATGATTTCCTTTATTTTTTACATACATTTTGTATATTTTTATGAAGATACAGTTTCATGAAATTGTTATGAATACTACTATATCGTCATAACCAGTTTTTATGAGATTTTGATAACGCTGTTTAATGAAAATTGCAATTTTCTGACGGTGATATATGATTCTGATTATGTACGTCTCACATCTTAAAAAGTGTGATGACCTATATATTTTATTTGATAATTTGTTAGTTTTAACTCTAATGAATGGAAATAAATACACAATTTAAACTTGTATCAGATAAAACTGCGAGTATGGAGTTACCTTAATGAATATTTAGAAAGAGCAAGTAGTCATTTTCCAAAATTGTAAATTTGATGATGCCAGAGGTGGGGATTTTGGTAAGAGAGTGGCGAAAATGGTCATTTATTAAACGTGTGAACATTATAATTTTTTAACTTCTTGATATCTACTACTCCAACTCTTTTCAAATTAAGTATGAAGCATCTTTGGAACGAGAGGGGGGGGGGGGGCGGCATAAATTGTAACTTTCAGGACCCCTGGGGCCTTAGGGGTGGGGCAAGAAATACCAAAACTTGACAAAGTTTCAAAAAATCTTTTTCTCTACACCAGCATATCTTGAAGAAAAATTAAATACATAGTGATATAGAACAGGAAAAATTGTAACTTTCAGAATCCCCGGGGTAGAGATTCAATACCCGGGGTAGATATTCTGACCCCAGGACGGGGCCACACGTGGTATATATATTGTATATGAAAGGTGAAGATAACGAACAGTGATCAATCTCATAACTCCTACAAGCAATACTAAATAGTTAGTTGGGCAAACACGGACCCCTGGACACACCAGAGGTGGGATCAGGTGCCTAGGAGGAGTAAGCATCCCCTTCGACCGGTCACACCCGCCGTGAGCCCTACATGTATATCCTGATCAGGAAACTGAGTTATCCGCAGTCAAATTCAATGTGCCAAGAACGGTTTAACAATCGGTATGAAACACGTCAGACAGCATTTGACCCAATGATAGGTTGTATTGACGAACTACATCGTTATAACGACCCTAGAATTTGCGAAATGCTGACTTCAATCGAGACTGTTGAAACCCCATTACCATCAACTTGTTTGTCAGTAGCTTACCTCGATTTAAAAACTGACTATACGCAGAACAAGCTCTTGCATATTGAATGAGTTGAGATATATAAACCCATATGCAGGTGATAATGGAATATTGCTACATAAAATTGGGAAGCTGACGATGAAGAAGCTGAAATCATCCCGTTTGTCATACGGTTGAGTTGTCAGTTTGTCGTTAATGTCTAGTTTCAATAAAATATTTAAGTATGAAGCAGAAGTGGACGACCCTGTCGTGTCTTTGATTTCGAACTCACAGGGATATACCAAATCGACATATGAATGAAAGTTATCATTGTTAATAGACAAAACACCATCGAAATGTCGAATTGAAGGCCACAGCGAGAGATTTTTTTCTTCTCACGTAGAAGTTTTTGAATAAATTCTGATTCATATGAATATAGAAACAGGTCAGCTAACAAAGGAGCACAATTCGTGCCCATGGGAATTCCAACAGACTGTTGGAAGACCTGATCACCAAAGACCACGAAGATATTGTCAATGAGGAACTCCAGCAGTTTTTATTTCAACTTCAGAGTACTTGTGCGTGGAATCAGAGTGGTGTTTAACAAAGTAAGTTTTTGAATGACTGATCACTAGATATGAATATTTCCTTTTTCCATTTTTGTTGAAGTAGCAACTGTCTATGATGTCAAAAAGTCTAGTCTTTAATTTATCTTATGAAATGCTCGTATATAGTGTTGAAAAGTCAGGTTTTAATGTTATTGATTTGGGAAAAATTCTGCGATTTCAAGTTTACTAAAAGTTCTTTAGAATTTTTAAAATCCACATTTGATTAATACCACTTCGGGCATAGGTAGTCGCACAGTAAGTTTGAAGTTTCTCCTTCACAGCTGTTAATATTTTCGTGAGGAGCAAATATAGGGGCTTGGTAGAGCACTTACTGGATCCAGCAAGTATCTTTGTAAGGGTTTTTATGTAGTTTAGGAATCCAGTATAGGTACGGTAACTCATATTCATTCGACCCATTGACTGGGATATTAAATGTGTCTAAAACTGAAGCATGGTTTTGAAAAATTTCCTGTTTTGAAAGGGTTGTTGGAGTATAAGTACGATTACCAAAAGTGGAATTAATGCCAAGTTCGTTGAAAATACAGTTGTAATAATGATCCTTACAAACAAAAGACAATGTTGTTACTAGCTTTGTCAGGTGGAACCAAAACATATTCCTCATGTAATCTATCTAATAATTTTATCACTTCTGGTTTACTAAACACATAAGGATAGATGGTACGTACTTTTGTTTTCGTATGTCTAATGCTGGATTTTAATATCCCTCTTATGCTTTTAACCCATTCTGACAATGTATCAAGTTCTTGTTCTTCATATTTAGCCCATCGTCTAGCATCATCTTCGATAGAATTTATAATACAGATGAAGCTATGTCGCCAATTGAAAGACCGAGGATTTCTGTATTTAGGACCTTTTAGAATACATGTAAGTGATTTGAGGTCCTCATTTTCAACTATATCAACATCACCAGTAATGGCATGTCCAGCTGGACTGTAGTTGAAAGAAGATGAAGAACACGTTGGTGGATTACGTATAAGATGGTCTCTATCTAGGCATTGGACAGTTTGTTTATAATTTAAAAGTTTGGATGCAATAGTAGAAGTATAGCTGTAGGAAATACAAAGTGTAGACTTGAACTTGAATAATTTGAAATACGCGACTGAACCATTTTATGACGGATTATGTTGCTGATGTTGACGGCATCTATTCCTTTGTTTGTAAATTTGAACTTAAGGAACTGGCGGCATGATTTGGAAGGAATATCATCCATGACCCGTGCTGGTTTAAAGAGCCTGTGATAGGCAACATCCAGAATCATAGAGTTCAGTCTATATTCAATTGTTGAAAAATCCAAGTATAGTCTAGCCATGGCTTCTTCAAATAACGTGTGTAAAACTCTCAATGGAACAGAGTAAAGTTTTGTGCGAATATGATGTGGACCTAATTGTCAGTTGACGTAAGGCAAAGATGAATCAAACGTGATATAATTTATACTTGGTCTTTTATATGAACGATGTCCATGACTGCGTTTCCGTCTTTGGGTATTGGGAAAGAGTCCCATCACATTCACGTTATTTCCTTGTGGACTAGTCAAATTCCCACATCATATAGATTATCATTGTATCCATATGGAAATGCAGTGCCTAGGGTCCTGATGCAGTGATCTTTTCATTGTCTACGAAAAAGGGTGCTTAATGTTGGATTGTTTGTGTGATTTTCCCCCCAAAATCCCTACCCTCATGGACAAGATGGAGTGGTCCGGTGCATTAAAATGCTTGTAAAGAAGTTGGTTACCACCATTATTAATTTGAAATCTGTGCCCCGATATAAAATTAGCAATGTACAAAAAATGATGAATTTCGCAACCCAAGGATTTTGACTCTAGGATGGGTTCAAAGTAGTCATATCGTTTAATGTTAATACATATATTATATTACCGTATGTAAAGCCTTTCATCAGTGTATGCACTTTTGAGGGCATTGAAGTTTTAAGAACACATCTTCGTTTAAACTGTTGCTGAATATAAGAATTTAGCTCAGATATCCAGAACAGGAATTGCTTCTAGATTTTAGATTCTTTTAGAAATAGTGTTACTTTTAACTCAGGTGACCGATAAGGCCTCGAGGCCTCTTGTTAAATGAGAACATTTACATTTTAGAACGTTTTACTTGAAATTGTGTGATTATTCATAAATATGTCAATCATCCTAATCTGTGTTATAGATGATGCGCGGTCTCATACGGCACGTATGTAACAACGAGACCGAATGTAACAATTTGTTACATACCGTAGCACGAATGGCGACGCTATGTAACAACTTTATTTTTTGTTACATACATGTCGCGTCGCCATTCCTACTACGCTTTGTAACAAATTGTTACATACCGTGCTGCGGATGGCAACGGTATGCAACGAATTGTTACATACCGTGTGGGGGACTGCATTTTTTGGGGGTGATTCCGGAAGAAAAGAAAGCAAAGTCTTGTAGATTCCTTTTAATTATCTGTTTGTGAGTTGGTATATGTGTTTGACTTTCATGTAAACCCACATTCAATATTTGTCTCATTCTTACATTATTTGGTGAGGAGATAAATCTGCCGATGACCTAAACATTATTCTTGGGGACATTTCTGTTTGGTACCTTGTGTCCGTCTTCTGTCTATCGGCGTGTCTTACTGCCTGTCGGTCGTTTTTCCTGTCTGTGTGGTGTTTGTTCTCCTAGTACAGTTAAAACGGTGAGAATTTTAGCATAGACTCGGGAATGGGGGATCTTTGTGGCGTCGGCGTCGTTGCTGTTTGCATGTACAGACCTTACCGTAGTGATTTCTAAAGCACAGTTCCACTTTAATCGCTGCTTTGCTCGATATATTTATCTTTCACCATTCTTGGGGCCTAACCCCCCCCCCCCCCCCCACCCCTCCTGAAAAGGCGGGTCTTAAATGCACAAAAACGTGTCTATCATTTAAGACATAAAAAGAAGTATACATATATGTGTGAGGTTCTGATATAACCATCAATCTTACAGATGATGTTTTTCTGCAACAAACACCTTGCATCGAGTTGATGAAGCAGTAGTCGTCATTTGACAATTGACCGTCGCACGCATACAAGCATGCGCGCACGCACATCCCCGCCACACACACCATGCTATGTTCGTCCTCTATGTACATGTACTTGCGATTTTATGACAGGAATAGGCAATTTCATGCAAAAGGGGTTGTAACGATGCGGCTGAGTAACGAGGTGATCCCTCTGGAGCGGCTTAATGCATTTTTTTTTTTTAATTTACAGACTGAGAACTGAACCTAATTTATTTATCTCATCTTAATTATACAATTGTATACAGAGATTCAGTATTTCGCGTAAAAGTGATGGAAATAAATCATTAAAAGTTTGAAGGCATGCGTGAGTATGGAGATTTACAACATATGCAGTTTTAGATTCGAGTAGTCATTGGGTCGGGGAACATAATTTATTAATATTTCTTATAATGGAAAGTTTCCTAGAAAAGATTGCTTGTTGGAATTTCCTTATATTTCTAAATGTGATAATATTTTGAAACGTATTCGTTTCGGTGATAAACATTGTTTTCTTACATCAATCAGATACTTGCAATTAAACATGTAGTGGAATACAAAAGGCGAGTAGGATGACAGTTGTTTTTTTTTTTTTTTTTATTAAAATCGGTTCAGGCAACCATGAGCTACGGCGTTTGGGTGTTGCTAAAACCCGGAACGGAAAATATTTTATATATCAATAAATTAATAATATGAGGAGGTTAGCATTTTGTAAAATCAAAAGGCTTATGAATTGCAGAAAGAACGAGAAGACCTGTTCAGAATCCAACGTTTCATATACTTCACACAAATACATTTATATTTCAAAATCATTATATTTGATTTATTATGAAAAATATTAAGCAGGCGCCTGTAGTTGTCACCTCCTTTTCCCAGCTCTCTCATTTTATGACCCTCCCCCTTCTCATATAGATTGTGAAGTATGTTTGTAAAAAAAAAATACAACAACAAATATACTGAAAAAGGCTTGAATTATATTTAACCTTTCAAATTTTATTACATTTTTCTGGTTGTGACCATAAGAAACGATTTTATGAACCTAACCAATGAATGAGCCCCCCCCCCCCCCCCCCCTCGAACAACATTGAAAAAGATAAAATAATATTCTTTTCATTCTTAATATTCATTTCAAAATTAAGGATTATCTCCCTCATGCATAGCTCTTATCCTTGGGCAAATTTGGCTCCACTTGTTTGGCACGCTGTTTTTGGCTATATTTAGATCTAAGACTTCATAGTTATTTCGGATTTCAAACATTTCGGTTGAGCATCACTGAAGAGACATTGTTTGTCGAAATGCGCATCTGGTGCATCAAAATTGGTACCGTACAAGTTTTACATTATGACCCCTGGGTCGAGGCCTCTGCTGGTGGACTGTTAGTCCCCGAGGGTCTCTACAGCCCAGTAGCTAAGTACTTCGTTACTAGCTTGAAAATACGGATGTATATTTAATTGCTGTTATAAAATTTAGAAATTCATTTCAAAATTAAGGATTATTTCCCTCATGCATAGCTCTTATCCTTGGGCAAATTTGGCTCCACTTATTTGGCACGCTGTTTTTGGCTATATTTAGATCTAAAACTTCATAGTTATTTCGGATTTCAAACATTTCGGTTGAGCATCACTGAAGAGACATTGTTTGTCGAAATGCGCATCTGGTGCATCAAAATTGGTACCGTACAAGTTTTACATTATGACCCCTGGGTCGAGGCCTCTGCTGGTGGACTGTTAGTCCCCGAGGGTCTCTACAGCCCAGTACCTAAGTACTTCGTTACTAGCTTGAAAATACGGATGTATATTTAATTGCTGTTATAAAATTTAGAAATTCATTTCAAAATTAAGGATTATTTCCCTCATGCATAGCTCTTATCCTTGGGCAAATTTGGCTCCACTTATTTGGCACGCTGTTTTTGGCTATATTTAGATCTAAAACTTCATAGTTATTTCGGATTTCAAACATTTCGGTTGAGCATCACTGAAGAGACATTATTTGTCGAAATGCGCATCTGGTGCATCAAAATTGGTACCGTATAAGTTTTACATTCTTAACAATTATCCCCAAACATAGCCTTTTCAAATCGAACTGTATAGCTAACTTCATATTTTTAAGATAATTGAACTTTAAAATTCTACACCTCGTATGATATATATATATATATATATATATATATATTAATTAATTAAATGTGGATCATGTGTACTTAGTGATCGTTGGATATATATATATATATATATATATATATATATAGCATTCAGTAATACAGGGAGTGTGTTATGTATAAAACACCGATAATTTGTGGTGTTATTAAGTCAACACACACACACACACATATATATATATATATATATATATGTATATATATATGTGTGTGTGTGTGTATGTATGTATGTATGTATGACATCAAATTTTAAAGCGAACGTATATAAAAGGTGTATATAAGGTGTATATAAAAGGTTTACCTCATTTGGCATCAATCTATGTAAAGTGAAAGTTCGTACATGTACCCGTATCCTGCGGATTAGTGTTGAACCCGAAGAGATAAAGCGGATCGGAAAGAAAACGATTGAAACAATCAATGTAATAATATATATACAAAGATAAAGTTTATGACTCTAGTAAGAGGAATTATCAAATTATCTGAAATAGCTAAAAGGTTAACAGATAATTTGTTTGAATTGAAATAAAAGATCATTTCATTATTAATCTAAATAATATGATAACAATGGTCGTCATCGGCGAGTTATCGCTCTTTTACACATAGGCGGCGCTGCAACTAACTTGGTCCTTTTCGCTATATGACGCTACGCGTACCAGCCTACCAGAAAACATTTTCAAAGTTTTACGTCGCAATCATGGCAATGATATCAAAATATGATGGCATGCCCTTGCAGCAGCTGAAAGAAGAATTAAGAAAGAAAAATGCTAGAGTTTCTGGGCGAAAGAAAGAATTAATCGAAAGGTAAATATGATATGGTATGCATGTCTGACACGATATCGTGATACTGTTACTGTTAGGCTTAGTAAAATATGCAAGCGAATACACAAACTAGTATAGTTGAAGCACAAAGATACATTCAAGATGTCACTTTCCTTAAACATCCGATAATTATTTTGACAAAAGAATTGTATTATGACTGGAAATTATGAGCGAGATGTTACACGTTCGAAATTCCTCGGGCTCTTCAAAGCTCCTCCCCATGTCGTGACATGTAAGTAATCCTTTAACCTTTGCCATAGGCATCTAATAATTTCAGAATAATAATCTGCAATCACCTTTTGTAGTAATATGTGTTGAACTGTGATACACAACTAGTCATTTTTGTCGTAGTACCATAGATGAGTCAACTTTCACGGTTTGTGATATATATTTCATTGAAAAATATTCTTTGCTTCACCAATTATTCTAATTAAATTTGTGGCCGGTGTGCACAAAGTGCAAACGGCTTATAAAATGGTGAATGACCCGGAGGGGGGGGGGGGTGTAGCTTTTAGGGGGACACCCATTAGTGTCTTTACTGCATGAAATGAGATTAGAAATAAATTGTTTACACTGTTACTGTCTACACTGTTGCCTAATTGTAAAGTAACAGTATAGACAACAACTTTACAAACAGAGTTTGATATGCTAAATGATCTGGAGAAAATCAAGTGGAATATTTCATTTTCATCTACTAATTTGCATTGAATTACATTGTATTTGAAATACTTGAATTAGCAATCTTAAGGAAGAAAATATTGTTCGTTTGTTTTTTTATGATTTAAAAAAGAAAAGAAGTTTTTTCTGATCTTCAACTATCTACAATTTTTGAAGTTGGTCCATTACCATGGTTACATATTGAAGTAATAATTATGAATTAACTTCAATGTGTGTTTAATACAATAAAAGTAAACTTAATACCTACTGTCTAAAAATAAACAAGTGGTTTTCAAATCATCATATGAAAAATTAATTTCTTTTGATAGATTGGAGGCTTATGACAAAAATAATGACTTTGGGAAATCAAAGGAAAACATAGGGTTTGACTTCAGCATGTCTATTCCTAATGTACCAGAGTACATTGACCTACATAGTGAAAAGAAAGTGTGCAAAATCCAAAGAGAAGAAATAGACAGATATCTTGGCATATTTGATAAAAGTCTTGACAAAAAAGTAATAGATCTGTACAAAGAAAAATATGTGTTACATCCGTGTGAATTCTACACAAGATTTTGACTTTATTCGAAGTGCATGTAGAGCTGAAATGAAAAGATCGGTGACATATCTGGTGGACATAAAACTTTCCAAGGATAAACAACAAATAGAAGAGGCCCAATGCGAGTGCGGTGCAGGAATGGGTCCTTATGCACACTGTAAGCATATTAGCACTGTACTACATACATGTATTTAGCAAGACTGGAGAGGTTAATGTTGAGGATTCATGTACACAGAAATTGATGACTTTTCATCACACGAAAAAGTTTACAGGGCCCCCCTTGAAGGCTCAAGACCTCAATATTCCTGGTGCAGATCAGGTCACAAATATTCTATTTAACCCTCGACCTCCACAGTACAGAAATAACAATTCTTACAAGGACTATTTCAGGAATGTGTGTTTGAATTTCGATGAAATAACATCCATGCCAATATCCCATTTATTCCCACCAGCAAATTCACTTGCAGTTGCTCGTGACCACGACTACCTGAAGTATACCCCAGAGGACATGTTCTTGAACTCAATCTGTGTTGGTGAAATAAGTGAATTGCAGAAATCATTCCTTGAAATTAACACTCGTGGTCAAAGTCGAAATCCTCTGTGGAAAGAAGAGCGACTAAAGAGGCTCCAATCATCAGAATTTGGCAGAATTTGCAAGGCCACAAAAAAGACGGATCATTTTAAACTTGCGAAATCATTACAGACTGCCAGAAACATATTTACTCCTGCGATATATCATGGCCAAAAACATGAAACCGTTGCAATCAGGCAATATGAGAAAGACTATGACTGTAAAATACAACAATGTGGCATTTTTGTTTCGAAAGAATATCCTTTCCTCGGTGCATCACCCGATGGTATCATCAGTGATGATGCCATCATCGAAGTGAAATGTCCATACAGTATACATAAAGAGGAAGTTTCAACATCTAACTTGCCGTACCTACAACATGGAGATAACTGTGTTATTTTGGACAAAACACACAACTATTATTATCAGATTCAAGGCCAGTTATTTTGTTCAGGGCGGAAGAAATGTGATTTGATTATTTACACTTTGAAAGATATTATGTATTTAAACATTGAAAGAGATGACAAATTCATATCAAATATGATATCTGATTTAAAAGAATTCTTCGACAAGTTCTTTAAACCTGTTTTGCTAGAGAGACTATTTTACAAGTCTTGCAGTTGCTAGCTATATTTGTAATGATGGTGTGAATTAAATTGTAAAGTTGACATGGAGAATTAGTAAAACTTGTCTACCTTACATGTAACATGGATATTAAAATATGATTGCTTATGAATATAAAACAGATTAATCAATTGATGTTTTGCTTGTCAAGAGAATGACAGTGACCTTGACCTGCACTAGCAAACAATGAAAAATATTTTGTTTGATGTACTTGTACCCCATAGTTTTTTCTGGGACTTAAGGAGGGGGTATATGGTTTTTTAGGATTTCTTTTTTTGCTGAAAATCTCTGCATTGATTAGTTTAGATATATTGTATTTTCAAAAAAAATCATCTTTCATAGTGCCTATACCTAATTTGAATTCATCAAGCAAACAAAAGTATATGTGATGGGGAAATTGATGCTGGGGTTATCCTTAGAAATTATATAGATTGAGGATCAGATGACAGCATGAAGCCATGTTACATAAATATCAAATGTTCATCACTGAGCATAAAATTCAGTTTTAATTTTATCTTTACACTGTGTTTCATTATTGAAAACAAAATCATGTTTACTGTGTTAGTTTATTTTACATTTAATTTTTCAACAACATTGATGAATCCTCATCAAACTATAATGGAAACTGCACTGTCAAAAATGACAAAATAAATGACTATTTCATATATTGACTAGAATTTAAGCATTTGTTGGCACAATATTCTTCCTGAAATTATACAGCATGAATATAATGAAAATAACTTCACAGGCCATTTTGGTGACGCTCGCAGACATTGGCTGGGTCAATATTTTAAATGTCTTCGCTTGTCCTATTATCCGTTCGATGTGAACACGCTTGCTAGATATTTTTCTATCTTTCATGACACTTCTGCCATTCATCCTATTCATGTTTTTAAAAAAAGTTGGAATATTAATAGCAACATCAAAGGGAGCAAATAAGTCTTGCACATTAAAACCTTTGTCAGCCATAATGCTATCTCTAGGGTCACAATCTCTCATTAGGCTGCTCCTTTCCACTATCTGTCTGTCACTGGTGGAACCTGCATATGCTGTAGAGACATAGGAAACGAGACCACCAGGGGTTGCTCCTACAATTACTTTCACTGTGTTCTTGTTTTTATAAACTGAAAAAGTAGCTTGCTGTGACTTTGGATTCTTGGGTTTTTTAATTGGTAATTCAGTTCCATCAACTATGACACGCGTTGAAGGAAAAGTCTGTTTGAACCCAGATGGAGCAAAATAGCGAACAATTTCTTGTGAAGGTCATAGGTTAAGCTCCCTCCATTGTAAGTTCATGAAATTCATCCATGTAAGAAAAATATTACAAACTGTACTTTCTGAAATGTTGAACATTCTGGACAGTTCAAAATTTGTTGTTCCTCTTCGAAGCTTCATCAATACCAGAAAAAACTGGTTTTCAACACTAATGTTGCAGACATTATGATAAATATAGTTCAAACAATATGCTGCCGGTCCAAGAGTGTTCAATACAAGTTTAAATTTCATGTAAGTCTCCAGTCCAGTGTAAAAGTGAATGCCAGCATCATCAGATACAAAGTCATCAATGTCAAATTTTGGTTTACTTGGAGTTTGTGTACTGCCTGTTGCAGTAGTAAATGGAAGTTGATATTCAATAGTCATGTCACTATCAACTTGTTCTTTGGCTTCTTCCTCTATCTCTATCACCTCAGTTATTGCATCATCACACAAGCAGGTAGAAGACACATTGTTATTATCATCTGTAAACACTAGAGTTTTAGCTGATGATCTCTTCGCATACCTTGCCTTTCTTTCACTTGCTGCAGGGATTGGTTTGGTCCAATTAAATTGGCTTGGTATGGCATTTTTCTTCAGCTTTCTTTGTAAAGAAGGGGTACCTATCCAAAGATAAAATTTAATTAATTGATAATTGTTAGCTAATTCATAACTTTGACCTTACATTCTTACCATTTACTACTACTATAAAAAAAAAGTGGGGGAGGGTGCAGTCACCCATATATAGATTACAGATATTAATGATCGTTGTTGATTAAAAATGGGGGGGGGGGGGGGGGGCTCCCCATAATTCTATGCTCCTGTATACCATTCATTCACAGAAGAATTCTGATCATTTGAACTTCAACAAATATAGATATGGTCATTATATTATATATCTTGTACGTACATCTCAGACCCTGATGTGACTAATAGTAATATATTGCATCAGACGGAGAAAATTCGAAATAATTTATTCGGTTGGAAAGCAAGCACTCGCTTTTCCAGTCTCCACAATTATATTACGATTTCATAAAAGATTATTTTAAGTGTTTGTTTATGGTTTGTTGATCATTGCAGTTAAGTGTTTTAATTACCATATGTTGTCAGAGATACATAATCATCGTCTGTAAAATGACGTCTGCAAATGTAGCTGTACTCGCTCGGGGGTATCCATTGCTTGAAGTTCGTCTCCCCTCTTCGAATAGCATGGATCCATTGCCCACGCCTTACAGGATCTTTAGGCAAAATGTGGTCGCCTTTCCCGGGGCATTCTAGTACGATACAAGTTGTTGATGGCATTTTTCAAGTTTACGTTTGCGGCGCGGCGCAGTGTCACAAAATATCAGTTGTTAAGTAAAAGCAAGAGACCTTCCAAGTGCATCGATACTTTGTTCCGAAGGCGGACCAAGTTGCATTTAGCGCCACCTATAATTTTCGTCATGTTCGGTAACTCACAAATGTACGTAATTGTTAGATTAGAAATCAACTTTTAGATGTTCTCGCCTATTTAGTATGTTGGAGTGCTGCGGTAACTCAGTCTCTGTTAGTTAAAAAATAATTAATCAAACACAAGATGTTCAACTTGTTGACTTAAGAACACCACAAATTATCGGTGTTTTATACATACCACACTCCCTATATTACTGAATGCTAAATATATCTTTCATAAAAATGTACATGTAAGTATACACTGCATTATGTGTAATTTAGGTATGTGCGGGGAGGGGGGGGGGGTTGAGTTGTTACAAACCCTGTGTGTTCTTTCCATTCTCTGTTCGCTACATATAACACATCTCTGCCAATGCCCAAATTACAAGATTCTTGTAAAACGCTTTGAAACTTTTATATAAACATTCAACTTAACTTAATTAATTCATGATGCAGAATTTTAAGATGAAATTGTTTTACCGCTTGTGAACAAATTACTAAAATTTGGATTTTAATGAAAATAAAACTTATTTGTCCGGTTTTTTTATGTTATCTTAGCTACATTAATTATTCTAATTCTTTTATCAATTTCCTTTCCGTTTTCCGTCCCGTTATGTTTTCCGTTCAGCGTTTTAGCAACACCCACGGCATCCGATACCGACATGGAACAAACGAACGAGTAAGTGACGTGTGACAGTCCTCCTATCGGATCATGGCAACGAGTGTCCTAAAAACATATCTGGGAATTAAAAAAAATGAATGTGGTATATTTATTGATTAATCTGATTGATTGCAAAAGATAGATAGATAACAAGATAAATATTTACCTTCTTTGGTTGCCATGACATTTAGAGAGAGGGTGAGGGAATGGAATGAATTATTCTATTGTACAATGTACATAGGCCAAGAGAATGAGAGTCTGCAGAGAGCGCGGGACAACCAAGTGATATGGTAGCTGCAGAACTGTAGCTCTCTGAAAAAATATTTTGACATAACAGAGAGCTACAGATCCACCCCTTATAAAAACCTTCGATTTACGGCGCACAAAAAGCTGCGCACGGTTGAGGCCTTCTATCGTTGTATTCTTGAGTTGCTGTCTCATAAATTTAATATCAAACCATTTTTAACATATTTTCCTACAATATTTGTGTCCAAACACACCTTCAAATATTCATTAAATAGTGATATAGATGAAAAAACGAAGGAAGAGAGAGAGAGAGAGAGAGAGAGATGGGGATTATTGTGTAATAGGCGAAATGCCTGTTATGCACCACCCTTGTGGTTTTTTAAGCATAAACCTAAAATCCTCCGCATCCAAGTGTTTCTGTGGTTTTAGAAAAGACCTGAACATGTTGAGCGTGTATTTACATGAACGATACACATATATACCTTCTCACAAACAAATCTACAAGACTTTGGTTTTTTTCCCCCCGGAATCACCCAAAAAGGGCGACGTCTCCGCACGGTATGTAACAATTTGTTATAAACTGTTGCCGTCCGCATGGCGACGCTATATAACACAAATAACGTTGTTACATAGCGTCGCCATTCATGCTACAGTATGTAACAAATTCTTACATACCGTCTCGTTGTTACATGCCGTGCGGTATCAGCGGTCTTCTTTTGGATGTTCAATGTTGACGATGAATTTTCCACCATGTACTAGGATATCATCATTCAGAGAATTTTTGTTTCTTGTGACATGGAGGGTTGTGGAACTTTTATTGTTAGATGTGCTTGTGTTTCTTACATCAGAATCAAAAAGTGATGGAATCGTTTTATGGGCAGTTGAACGTGGTGTAACCAGAGTTCATTTGGTGCATGGAGTTGTAAAGTTGATATCCGCATGATAAAGGGGGGTAAATATGTGATAAAAGAGCTTAGTGTGTTCGCTTTCTAATTTGAAGTATTGGGTTTTCTAACACTCCGAAAGATTTACACAGTAAGATATGATCAGTATGACAAAGGGGGCGGGGGGTGGGTGGGGTGGTGGTGAATAAAACGGTTTTCATTTTGAGTTGTAAGTTCATGTCACCTAAGGTGTTTTTTGTTTCCTTGATGATTGAGAATATTTTACGATCGATACAAACTGTATGCAACGCAGAGCTGCAGGCTGTTTCATTTTTCCCAGACGATAACTGGGCTAGATGATGGAACTGACAGGTCTGTTCCCTCGGTCGTAGCAATGACTTCACATATAAATTCATTGATTTCAAATTTTGAAGAATTTAACCACCCTCCCACTTCCATCAATTTTAACAATTTTTGGGAATTCTGTTCCCTCATCCAGTTCCTATGCATATTACGTCACGCTGCGTAGGAACACTTACTTTAAAGCAATACAAGCTGTAACTAACGGCAAATAAATTGAAAAATAAACGAACAAATATTTGACATATTTGTGATTGAATGAAAGGTGAAGATAACGAACAGTAATCAATCTCATAACTCCTACAAGCAATACAAAATAGATAGTTGGGCAAACACGGACCCCTGGACACACCAGAGGTGGGATCAGGTGTCTAGGAGGAGTAAACATCCCCTGTCGACCAGTCACACCCGACTTGAGCCCTATATATAATATATATATTAACTTCATAGAATCAGAGTGAATACAGTCAAATCAGCAGAAAATGTCGATTCATGAATCATTTTCATCCTGTTACTAATTCCTGCTCGTAATCGTCAATGTGCATTGACCTCCAGGGACGGATCCAGGTATTGTGGTTACGGGGGCGCCACTTTATGACGCAGTGGGTCCAGGATTTTACAGATTTAATGGGGATTGAAATATTTCTCCTATTAAGTCATTTGTACTATTTTCTATCATTCTAATAAGCTGAAATTGATAAAATAACCCAAATTTCAAGAGGTTTTTTTTTTTGGAAAAAAATTAAGTTCTCCCAATAAAGTAATTTATTCAAGAAATCAAAGGATTTTGTCATTTATTTCTCTGGGAGTGGAAGAAATTATTGCTTCTTTTATCATTTAGTACATTTTCCGAAACAAGATACCGCGATTTACCTTAAATTTGAAAATTTTAGGGGGGGGGGGGGGCTGCGCCCCCTCTAAATCCGCCACTGACCTCGGAGGTCACCAGTTCGGAAAAAAGCGAAAGAGAGGCAATGAGCACGTGTCAGATTTGTAAACAATTTAACATGCCAATTCTATAGAAAATTCACTCTCAAAATTTCATTTCAGTGGCACATTTGTGTAATCATTACTTTCTTACACCTGGAGTACTTCTTGTCATTCATGAAACGATGTAATATTTTAAAACAAACAACGTGTAGTTACCCACGTCAGTTTCCGTCTCCCGTACATGACCTTGGCCTCAGCAACCCGATTATGTTCGGCAATCATTGTTCCTATGTTCTTGTATACGATGCAATGGCGGCTCGTTGTATAGGTATGCTCTCAAACCATATTCTCTTGTTTATTTTTCTGAATTTTTCTTCAGATCTTTGGGATTATACTAGTTATACCGATAGGTTTTATTTAGTGCACAATTGGATAGTCAGTTACAGCTTGTATTGCTTAAGATAGGAATGATGTATCGTGGTAGTGATATCCACTGGATAAAGGGGTAAATATGGGATAAATATCGATAGCTAAAAGATACAAAGTATCATTAGTTCGATGACTTTGAAAAACGTTTCGAGCATTTGATGAGGCTTGGTATTCGCGTAAGCTATTTCCGTAAAAGAAAACCAAGCACTAAAGCTTAAAAGTAAAGAAAATCAAGCTCAATTGAGTGTTTATTACCACAGCAAATTGTACTGGAAATCATTGAGCACGATTGACGCGCGGACGCGACAGATACAACTACCCCTCGACGGTGGAAAGATTGTGTTGTCATCAGACTGCATTGCATTTGTACGAATCGCGGTTATATTCCACTGAAATTTTAATTGTCAACTAATTTCAAAGCCATGATCATCACTCACTAAGAAAAAACTCCAAACAAATGGACTAGCTTTAATATCTTTATTAATATAATAAAAACATGACATTACAGGAAACAAAGCACATTAACAAATAAATGCTATAAACAATTTATATTGGGGGGGGGGGGGGTACATATGTCCATTCATCTGTCATCAAGTACAGTTGTCAGAGTTAATATAACCAAAATCAACCAACACTCTTTAAGAGGCACTCGAAAATATTTTAGTGAGAAAATATAACATTTTCAAATAATCTAACGGATTATAATTGTAAAAATGTTCGTAGTAATTAGTTTCGGAGTTTATCGCTGAAGAAGTGAAGAAACTAGTTGAGTATACTCAGTCGGCTTTGTGATACTACTTTGTAGATTTTTCTATATTGCAGGAATATAGATTTATACATGTATATCAGCAGGTGTGGCACGATAAAGATCCCTCCCTGCTCAAAGGTCGTAAGCGCCGAACATAGGCGTAAATTTAGCAGCCCTTCACTGGCGATGGTGACGTCTCCAAATGAGTGAAAAATTCGAGAAGGACGTTAAAAAATAAATTTATATACATCTATCCATTATATATATATATTGGAATGTGTAGAAATACTATTATCTTCGGCTATTTAAGAAAAATCAAGGATTCGATTCTTAGGAAAATTGTATGGTAGCGTAGCATTTACATGAACGTATAGTGAGTATGTTCAAATCTCGATACATAATAGTAGCATGTTATAGGGAAAATTATTTCAAGAATTAAAAAAAACCTATTTGTAGCATTTCATCGATACAAATCATGGTTCCTTAGACTACGGGAGGGATCACAGTGGTAAGTAAGGTGCCTCAGGTGCGCTGTGTGACCCACTGGTACATTCTACCTATGGACCCAGGATTTCCATCGTTATCGGAGTGAGGTCCTCTTGGTAGATCTGCTACTCAGACGGCGGTTGTGCACGTCCTGTGGGTGCCGCCGTATACAGGGGCCTCTACTGATAAGACCTGGTACGTTTTCTTTTTTCCAGCGCCTTCAATATCAGAAAACAAGAACTGTTTAGCTCACAATCTATCAAGTGAAGGAATGTGTACGGTTAAGGCCTACCCCCCCCCCCCCCCCCCTCTCATTATATAAAAAATCTCAAAATTGACTTTCATTTTCTTCTGATAATTAAAACAAAGACTCCTTTAACGAGTGTGAAATGCATGGGCAGTATTGTGACTTGTAATTTTATATCAAAATGCTGGTAGTTTTGAATACAATTTACTACATCAAGTGTTTGTACATATTCAGACCAAAATGGCAATTTCCAAATATCAACAACGATTTTGCGTGAAAGTTATTGTATATTTATTAGGCATTTTTTTCACACAAGAACTTAGGTTTGAAAATTGGGCCTACATGCACTGTAGTTCTTTAATAATAAGGGATAATAATAGTTGGCAACTTTTGTATGAAATTGTAGCAAATATTGAATACAGCCCATTACATGTATATCCTGGTTAAATTTGCATAATAATATCTCTATAAATGAAAGTACAACTCATTTACGTTTACATTTTGTCATGACAATATATTTGTGAAGCTCATATTCAGAACATGCCGAATTCATCTACGTCAGCTTGGATGTGGAATAAAGCGTGTTGGTCAATATCATATAGAAAGGTAATTGGCTGAAACATGCATGTGTTCTTTTGGGCGTGGGAAGGACATATTTGTTGAGTGACTGCTTTCTGTTTGGTACATTGCCAAACTCATTATATAAAGCTACAATGAAAAGGGTGAAGATAACGAACAGTAATCAATCTCACAGATCCTATACGAATACAAGGTTAAGAATAGGACGAACTCGGACCTAATGAATAACAATAAGGCACCGTGGTCAGTTCCCTAACAGAGAAATATTATTTTTCCGTATTGTATCAGGTGGCACACTATTAAAATGGATTGGTGGATTTACACCAATATTCCAGCAAATCAGACAAATATTACGATAACGAATCAATGCAAGAACTTCCAAGCAATGATGCATACTCTCTTCAAACGTATACATTTTGTTAAAGGATTCTATTAAAATGCTTTAATTACACATTTCTCCTGCGCTTCAAAGATCGTTTTTAATGTATTCAATGCAAGGTGAAGATAACGAACAGTGATCAATCTCATAACTCCTACAAGCAATACAAAATAGATAGTTGGGCAAACACGGACCCCTGGACACACCAGAGGTGGGATCAGGTGCCTAGGAGGAGTAAACATCCCCTGTTGACCGGTCACACCCGCCGTGAGCCCCATATCCTGATCAGGTAAACTGAGTTATCCGCAGTCAAAATCAGTGTGCCAAGAACGGCTTAACAATCGGTATGAAACACGTCAGACAGCATTTGACCCAATGCGAGGTTGTATTGACGAACTAGATCGTTATAACGACCATAGAATTTGCGAAATGCTGACTTCAGTCGAGACTGTTGAAATCTCTGTACCATCAACTTGTTTGTCAGTAGCTTACCTCGATTTAAAAACTGACTATACCCAGAACAAGCTCTTGCATATCGAATCAGTTGAGATATATAAACACCATGTATACTGATCATATTTCATATCTAGTAAATGGTTGATGGTATTTTTTGTAATCATAGTATCATTTTGATTGATTGATTGATTGAAATTTTCCATCGTTTTGGCAATATATCAGCCATTCTACGGCGGTTAACTAATTGAAATATGTTTGGTTGTGAGTGTTTGAGTTTCACTGACGGCCCCCAGTGAGCGTACTCTTTTTCGAACATCTGGAAAACGATTTTTTGCGTGCCAAGAGGGTTGTGGTCCTTGACACGGGACATCCTTTCACGTCCCATCTGACAGAAAATACATAAACAGGTTTTAAAAAATCATTTCGTGTATGTAAACAGTTGTATTATATAATTTTCTTTAAAAATCACATTCTTTTAAATATTGTATAATATAATGAGCGTTGATATTTGTAAAAAGTTCTTTTATTGATTGCACATTTTTTAAAAAGTCTATTTTGTATGGGCGTAAAATCACTACACAATTCTAAAAGAATGTGATGTATAGTTAATGGACAGTCACAAGATCAGGCTGAAGTTCTCTGTTTAGTAAGTAAGAATGGGTCACTTTTGAATGCCCGGTGCGTATTCTTGAAATAATCATTTCGTCTTGGCGTTTCATTACGATGTTACACGGTTTGTTTACTTTGTTTTTTAATAGAATAGTTTACTTGTGTCGCTGAAATCCCATAGTTTTAAGAAATATTTAAAACAGTGTAGAGGATTTTGAAGTGTAAAATATCATCTTGAAGTGCTTGTTGCTGCTTTGGTGTTGCCATGGATACCAATGTGACTTGGTATCCAGCAAAACTCAACTATTTTACCTTGTTTAGTTAAAAGATAGTACCGGTTTAAAATATATGGATGATCAATATTCATGTTGTTTATTGACTGTAGATATGATGGGGAGTCTGAGGTGGTTGTAAGAAATATTAATGTACTCCAACGCAAGCTGAACAGCCTTTGCTTCGAGACGGTATAAATTGTTGCTTCATTCGGAAGTCGGGCAGAGATAGCGTCGTTTGTGATAACTGCAGTAGCAGCGACTTTATTTTGGTCTTTTAAACCATCTGTATAGATATCAATTGTAGTATGTTTGGATTGTTTTATTTCGGATAATTTTTTGCTTGAAAATAACGGAATTTGTTTCATTTTTTTTTTCATATTCAGAAAGTGATGTGTTTACTTTAGGTTTTAGTAGTTTCTTTGTTGGTATTTCAGAACGTAGGTTTTACGATGTGCAAAGTAAAGTTTAAACCATGTACGTGTTTTTAAACTCTTAGACCGATTGATTTTATACACGACTTGTTTTGTCATAAATGTTCATACTGCGGATGGACAACGCAGTTAAATGCAGTATTGTCAATGTTACCTTTTAATTTAACGATGTATTGTAAGCTAAGTTTTATTCTACATAGATCGAGAGGTGATTCTTTGGCCTCAACATGCAAACTATCTACAGGAGAGGTTCGGAAAGCGCCTGTGCACAGTCCAAGTCCTTGATGGTGAATTGCATCGAGGGCTTTGATATAGGATGTTCTTGCAGCACCATATACTTTGTACATGTACTATACAGTCGTAGTCTAGTTTAGACCGGATTAGAGAGCGATACAGATGTGGAAGAGTATTTTATCTACTCCCCATTTTGAGTTTGCAACAACTTTAATCATAACAAGAGCGTTTGCACATTTCTCTGTGAGCATTGTTTGATGAGGAATTAAAGAAAGTTTATTATCATTTTAAAGGGTTCATCAAATGAAAATAATCGACCGAAGCAATTTTCAGAATTTTGATTATTGCTTGATTTATTTCACCTGGAGTTTTATGTTGAAGTAAATGGGACGAACATGTTTTATTAAATATTTTTAAAAGAAATTATATGTTCATACAATTTTTTTGGTAAAAGGTTACATGTACTTTCTTCTTCTAAAAATATGGATAAAAATCAATCATTTACCGCACATATTTTTTAGAAAATTAGATTTATTTTCACCAAGTGCAGAAAAGTCTTCAAAAAGTCTCAAGTGCAAAAATTTAGTTTCTAATTATTTAACAGTCACGTGAAATCGATTTACTTCACTTTCACTTCGCAAATAAAAGTTAATTATTAACAACTTTATAGTAATGTTAATGTTCAGTTATTAAACAAACCAACCATTGCTTGAAAACCTATTAAGTGA